>NC_079445.1:33648118-33948118 GCF_903798145.1 Danio aesculapii | reverse complement strand
AAACCATTCCACCAGACAGAAACGATGAATGTGAAGGTTCTGGAAAATGATTTTGTGCATTTCCGTGATAATATTATGAGGCAACACTACTGGATGTAGACATTTAAGAGCAAGTAGGGGAAAAAAAACACTCACAAAATTGCACTGTATGACCCCTTTTACACACTGAAGACATGATTTCTGCTGCGTGTTCAAACTACTCTATTAAACTATGTAGGGCTTTAAGTGATCTAAGCGCAAAATCTAAAGCACATGGTGCAAAAGCATTAAGGGTGTGTCTGAATCCTTCATTTATTCATTTTCTTTTCGGCTTAGTCCCTTTATTAATCTGGAGTCACCACAGCAGAATGAACCGCCAACTTATCCAGCACGTTTTTACGCAGCGGATGCCCTTCCAGCCGCAACCCATCTCTGGGAAACATCCACACACACTCATACACTTCGAACAATTTAGCTTACCCAATTCACCTATACTGCATGTCTTTGGACTGTGGGGGAACACCCGGAGGAAACACATGCGAACGCAGGGAGAACAAGCAAACTCCACACAGAAACGCCAACTGACCCAGCCGAGGCTTGAACCAGCGACCTTCTTGCTGTGAGGCAACCGCACTACCTACTGGGCTACTGCGTCGCCGCGTGTCCGAATCCACTTTTGCTATTTTAAGGATGGAAATATACAGTCTGCGCCCTGGCTGTTTGCTATTTACATGACGGACTTTGTAAGTGGAAAAACTGACTGCGTCACTAGTGAGAAAACAGTTAAACAAATCCTCTGCAGCACGAAGATAAAGAATGAGCCTCCTGCATTAGGCCTCTTTCTCTTAACTTTACTTTTACTCTATACTTATTTACTTTAAACAGTGGTAACTCACTCCACTGAAGACATCCATTAGCCTACATATAGCACTTTGTTTGTTTCAAAACTATTTCTAAATTCAGTTCTAATTTCCAGCAAACTAATAAATAAACAATAATAACAGTGTGGTCAAAAAAGTAGTTGTATCCAAACACACATCTGATTCTTATGCCCCATATAGTGATGCATACAGTACGTCTCCAACAAATCTAAAATAGTTTTTAATCAAAACAAATATAAATATGCATATAATAAATAATACTGCTTATAATAATAATAATAATAATAATAATACCAACAACATTATACAAATGCAGATTGTCATGAATAAACTGAAAAAAGGTGAAGGCACGGAGGCAGTGGTTTTTATATTTATGTAAAAAAAAAATTTGTAACTTTTTAATCCTTTAAAGTCCTCTAAAATAGTAAAGATGTGGTGTTGTGCGGTAGGATGCCAAATTCAAAAACTTAACTTTTACCATACACCACACTGCTTTAAAACTAACTGCATATGTCTTTGGCTAAAAGGGAGCTGAATGAAGTGACGACCTAATTAGAAATTCTGGACTCTGCAGTTCTCATGTGATATCAGGTAAGTTCACGCTATGCTGAATCATACACATTACTCGTTTTTGATTGCAGAAATGATTTCAGCATAAGCAGTTAAACATGTTTAATTAAACTGAATGCTAAGAATGAAACGTGAAAGTGGTGCATGAGCCAATAGTATCTGGATGCAGCCTTTATGATGCAAGCTGAGATTGCATCACTCAGCGATGCAATCTCAGACACAATGCACTTAAATGGAGCGAGTGACGTCACTGTGAGAGGTAGGGTTAGGGGAAAGGTTAGGTGAGCCCATTAAAAAGCATTGGATGCAACTCAGATTGCACTGCACCAGGTCTGCATCCAGACCCCTCTCGCATGAACTTGCGTCTGACGTATTCGTGTGCGTATGAATGGAAGTCTATGGGGAGAAAAGTCCAGTGTGACCGCAGCTTTACTCTATTAGACAAGTCTAGCCCTGCTTTTGTCCATTCATCAATCTTCTTCCATTATGTTAGCAACTCCTTTCTCCGGACGTTCCAATCAGATCCCAAAGAACGGATAAATTATGCACTACACTGAAAAAAATGATTTCTGCAAAATTGTTGCAAACCCTTTATATGGGTTGAATTTAAACAAATTTAATTTAGTAATGTTCAACTTCATGTGTTTGATTAAATTCAGCCCAAATAAATTGTTTACAACCACTTACTAAGGTAAAAAATTGAGTCAATCCAAGGAATCATCTTTGAATCAATGTTTTCAGTGTTCCCTACATTTGGTTCTCATTTCAGCACCATTTCAATTGGATGTACATGATTTCATGGATAATAAATTGAAAATTTTCACTTCCGTTTCATGTCGACTTTATGCAGCAAACAGCCCTGGTTGAATAACATGGAAATTAAGGTAATACTGTAGTTCTATGTTAATTCAACTAAGGCTGTTTAGTTTCACCTTAAGTAAAAACATGTGCTGTAATGCAATAGGTTTTCAAACTATTTAGCATGCAGAAACTTCACCTTGAATAGTATTATTACTTGAAATAACTCACAATTCTGATTCAATTGGTTGAGTTTCAGTAACAACCATCAACACCAATCAAAACTCATCTCTTATATTTGTTGTTTTGAATAAAAATGTCTGCTATATGAATAAATGTACATCTTGAAAAACAAACCCAACTCTCCAGTATAAGTTTCCACTGACAACCTCAGCATTTTCTTAATATAAGGTATAAATTTAGTTCTTGTTCACTCGTTTATCTTTTTGAAACAAAAGTGCAAATGTTTCCATGTAGAAACTAAAAGGGATTTCCATATTTATGACATTTCACATTACAGATGAAAGGTGTAAAGAAATATGACTCTAAAGGCATGAATAGAAGTGTGTATTACAGCACTCATAATGGCTGGAGATGGCTGTACTGTGGATGGCTCAGACCTCTGTGACTCTTAGAAATCATTCATTGAAAGAGATGTGGAGTACTCTATAAAAGTTTGTCCTTCATTTACACACACAGATGTCTAGATCCACGTTTACACAGCAGACTCTGTGTTTTCATGGCTCTTGTTACGTTTATGAGCTGTGCTGTTCACATGGCAACGGGAGGAGAGGATGAGAACACAGGCAAGATCCCTCTGAAGAACTAGTGCACTGGAAAGTTTAGATAGACATCTCTTTCTATCCGACATCCCTCATCCATCGGTTTATTAATCCCATCCATAGATTTAAATATCAATCTATCGCACGGTTTATCCACTCATTCTTCCATTTATCCATCCATCCACCCATTTAACTTTCATCAGCATGTCTGTTCATTCGTTTATTCATTCATTCATTCATTTATTCCACCCAACTGTATATATTCATTCATTCATATTCTTTTCAGCTTAGTCCCTTTATTAATCTGGGGTCGCAACAGTGGAATGAACCGCCAACCCATCCAGCACGTGTTCAACGAAGCGGATGCCCTTCCAGCTGCAACCTATCTCTGGGAAACATCCATACACACTCATTCACACTCGTACACTACGGACAATTTAGCTTACCCAATTCACCTGTACCGCATGTCTTTGGACTATCGGGGAAACCGGAGCTCCCGGAGGAAACCCATGCAAAAGCAGGGAGAACATGCAATACTCCCAGACATCCATCCATCCAGATATACATCCATCCTTCATATATTTATCTATTTATGCATTCACCCATCCATCTTAATGTCTATTTATCCGTTTGTCTATACACCTCAACATTCATTGTTTTATCCATCCATTCAATTATCTTCCAATCATCTATCCATCCAGTTGTCTATACACAAATACATCCACTATGATATTTATCCATCCATCCATCCATCCATAATCTATTTATCCATCCAATCACCCAGACATCCTTCCATCCATCTGTATATTTATCTACCGTTCAGTACACCCAGACATCCAACCATCTTTCTATCCCACTCTCCATTTATCCATCTATACATCCACCCATCCCCTGTATGACTATATACCCATGCATCCATCAATCCATCTCCATCCAATTGTCTATTATATATCTATCAATCTATCCCTCCATTTCCATCTTATTGTTTATTATCCATTCATCCATACTCCATTTATCCATCTATACACCCAGACATCCATCCTTTCATCATTTATTTATAGTTTCAGTACACCAAAACATCCATCCATTCATCCATCCATCCATCCATCCGTATGTTTATCTATTCATGCATTCACCCATCCATCTTAATGTCTATTTATCTGTTTGTCTATACACCTCTACATTCATTGTTTCATCGATCCATTCAATTACCTTCCAATCATCCATCCATGCATCCATCCTTTCATCCAGTTGTTTATACATGTATCTATCCACTGTGCTATTTAGCCATCTGATCCATCTATCTATCTATCGAAACACCCAGACATCCTTCCATCCATCTGTATATTTATCTACAGTTCAGTACACCCAGACACCCAACCATCTTTCTATCCCACTCTCTATTTATCCATCTATACATCCATCCATCCCCTGTATGACTATACACCCATGCATCCATCCATCCATCCAATTGTATATTATCTATCCATCCATCTATCTCTCCATTTCCATCATATTGTTTATTATCCATCCATCATCATATTGTGTATTATCCATCCATTCATCATCTATCTGTTGATTTTACTGTGATGTTTGTCCACCCATCCATTCCTTTTGTATTTTTATGCAAGCACAGAAAACATGTACTTGAAGAATTGGCATGTAAATACTTGCTTTCACAAGGATTCACCTTTATTATTCTTTTTTAAAAAGCTGATGAATCATACTCCCTTCAATTGGTTCAATTTGATAATAATATGTTGGTATGACTCATAACTATTTTTCACAAACATGTTAAAAACTGGAGGGACAAATCACACCATAAAATGACATTAACAGAATCAATACACCAGATCTTACAAACACAGGTCCAACAACTTTTCTTTATCATTAGTTTTTCTATTAGTCATATTTTGGATGTGAACTAAAAGTGTAATCTATCATGTATTCGTATAAGTATAACAGATTTTTTAAGTAATAATTGCATTAAAGCTTCTTTGTCATGTTATATTTTATGATACACTCCTAGATTTGGCTTTAAAAATGCCAAAAAAAAAGTATCATCAGTATCATATTTATATTATGTACTACAAGCTTTCTTCTCACTGCCATGTGATGTGTGAAACCCATCTGTGAGCAACGTATCGCACACATGGCACAACACAGTTGCTTATTTCATTAAAATCTCATAGGTTCTCAAGCACAAACAAATCAAAGAATCCCAAAACTGCGTTATTTGCATGAACTTATGGCAAGATGAATGTTATCGCTTAACTTTGGTTTGTAATTCCACTTGATGAATGATTGTCTCTCAACACTCTTCTATAAAGCAGAGATGACCTTAAGACGAACAGTGTTATGAATCTGTTTATCTCATATCAAAGCGTCATGTTTGATCAGCCACAGGCCTGCTGGTGATTATACCGTCTTTACGTAACTCTAAATGTTAATCAGTGCATTTCTCTGACCCAGAACTTCAGATGGACCTTTGTGCATGAGATGAATTGTGATGAATTCAGTTTTAAGGGCAAGAGAGGTCAAAAAATAAACAAAATTAAAAAGATAATATAAAAACCAGACATATGAAATCCTGTAACAGCTTTTTGTTTACGAGATTATTGCTCTCAGATAGATTAGACACGGCTGCTCTTTATCCAGGCACATTAATAAACAGACGCTCTCTTTTTCAGTCTGAAAAAAGCCCGTTGACTGCTGTTTCTGTTTATCACCTTGACTGACTGTTGCTGAAGATGCAAATGACAAGTCTTTTTGTGCTTAGAGTTCTTAAAATGCAAATGTCATCTTCAGGATTCACGTTTAAGGCTTTGTTTAGAGCGCTAGCTGTAAATTATACGGCAGTGCTAAATATAAAAGTATTCAAATTCCTAGAACTTTACTACTTTTACATTATATACACAAGTCACAGTGCAGTCCCAATACTTTAATACATTTTAGAAGCACAATGAAAGTATTTTATATAATTATTAAAAGATATATAACTAATAAAATGTAAATAAATAAATAAATAAATAATTAAACAAATAAATAAATAAACAAATAAATAAATAAACAAACAAACAAACAAACAAACAAATAAATAAATAAATAAATAAATAATAGTCCTTGTTTCGTAAATAACATTCAATCATTTTCTTTTCGGCTTAGTCCCTTAATTAAGCTGGGGTCACCACAGTGGAATGAACCGTCAACTTATCCAGCATATGTTTTACGCAGCGGATGCCCTTCCAGCTGCAGCCCAGCACTGGAAGAAATCCATACACACTCATTCACACACATACACTACAGACAATTTTTTTAGCTTACCCAATTCACCTATATTGCATGTCTTTGGACTGTAGAGAAAACCGGAGCACCCGGAGGAAACCCGAACATGGGGAGAACATGCAAACTCCACACAGAAATACCAACCGAGGCTCAAACCAGCGACCTTCTTGCTGTGAAGCAACAGTGCTACTGCACTGGCTGTTGTTTCGTAAATAATAAAATATATATAAAAATTTAATAAAATGGTATATTGCAATTTTTCACAAACTTTTAAACATCAAGGTAGACACTTTACTAGCGTGTATATGTCCCTGTTATATGTAATTATAACATCCATCAATTTAATCTTGTTCATTTTCATACAGCTATTGAAAGACGGCTCAAAATAACAATATTTTAATTTTTGATTTGAAACGTCATCGGTAGTTTAACCCTTTGACTGCCGCTCTACCAAATGGTTGACCATGTTTTTATGGTTTTAAATAATGACAGTTATAGTAATTTAAAGAATGACTGTTTTAAATAATGGCTTACACAAACAGCATTGTTGGTTTACAGAGTAAATCTAACAAACATAATCCTGTTGCACTACTACACTTGATATTGGTTTAACTGTGAAAAAAAACAAAAACAAGAAAGCATGTTAAATGAGAATCTGAAATATTTAATTGCATACTTCAAAAAAATAAAGATAATTTAGTAGTATTTTTTTTTCAATTTTTTAAAATAAATTGGTCTTACAATTCATATTTTTCATAGTATATGTATTAATGCCAGTACTTTTACCATAAACTGACATATCTACCATTTGGTAGAGGTTGATATTTTAGAAATTATGGGATGTGTTAAAAAAAATGCATTGAGTGTGTTAACTAGCGACATTAGGAGTTAAGAAATGCAATCCAAACATATTTTTCTTGGTGGGGTAGTTAAAGGGTTAGGAATAAAATAGAAATTACATTACCCTTAAAACATGACTATAATTTCCATTTAGATGATTTTTAATTTAGCCATTTTTATTTATTTTTTATGTTTTCACCTTAAGATAAGAAATACATTTATTTATTCATTGGAATGGGCTAATATCGACTGTGATTTTCAAAAAAAAAAAAAAAAAAGCTCTAAATTACCATATTTGTACTTTTAATGTTGGTAGTAATGTTATAACAGCTTTTATAATCAGACAAATATTAACATTTGACTCAAACCTATAAATCTATCCCTAATAAAGAATATTTTCAAGTGATCTTAATTTTTCCCGGCATTGATGTAATTATTTTGTTGAAAAATATGGATGAATGTTTTAGCTCACCTGAGTTATTTTTGTCTTCATTTTTGCAACAGCGTCCTCGTGTGGTTGATATGTAGAGCTTTAACCAAACATTTTCAGACGTTTTTTTCTTTTACAGTGCTTGTTGACGCAACAAGTCTCTGTGTCCTTCACAAAGTAAACCATCCTTCGCTTTAAATTAGATGGAATTACTTCACTGACGGGAGATTATCACGCTAAATAAGTGGATTTTATGACTGTCCCGCGCCAATGCCATATAAGTCTCTGTTTGATAGAAGTCCGCTAAACGGCGCTGACGTCAGAGGAAGAGAATAGTCATTTCTGGTCTTGATTCTAGCGTATCCACTCTGAACAGTAATAGCGGGCAACCTTCACAAGATGGCGCAAGAACAACTTTTTATTTTTATTTAGAAAATACAAATTACAAAAAAGTAAAAACAGAAGAAAGTTTAGAGAACAAACCTGAATAAAAGTTCAGAGCACAATTATAAGTAAAATTACAATAGCAAAGAAACAAACAAGGGTGACACAGTGGCGCAGTGGGAAGTGCTGTCACCTCACAGCAAGAAGGTCGCTGGTTTGAGCCTCGGCTGGGTCAGTTTGCGTTTCTGTGTGGAGTTTGCATGTTGCCCCTTCGGGTGGGTTTCCTCCAGGTGCTCCGGTTTCCCCCACAGTACAATGACATGCGGTACAGGTGAATTGAGAAGGCTAAATTGTCAGTAATGTATGTGTGTGAATAAGTGTGTATGGGTGTTTCCCAGAGATGGGTTGCGACTGGAAGGGCATCCGCTGCGTGAAACATATGCTGGATAAATTGGCGGTTCATTCCGCTGTGGCAATCCCGGATTAATTAAGGGACTAAGCCGAAAAGAAAATGAATGAAGAAACAAACAAACAAAATAATATAAATCAACAATTATTAGTATTATATTTTTTAAATAGATTAAAGATTTTTATAGCTTTACATTTTTTTTAATGGACTTTAAATACACAGAGGCAAAAATGGCTTATAGTTGGCATATATCCATGTGTCTTTTTTGTCATACTCGTATTTGTCTTCATCTTGTTGTCTTTGTCTTAAAAATCTTTGCCCTCTCTTGTCATTGTCAACATAGTCTTAATAATTTATAAATTAACATAATGGTTAAATTAACATGCTTTAAAATGAGCTTTGTAAGTGGAGGAACAAAAGTTGAATAAATAAATCAGTCGCTCATCACTGTTTCAGTCCAGAATATGATATGATACCAAATAAAATATTTTTACATAAAACACGTTATTGTGCATTTATATTACGAATATACATACACATCAATTCATGTAGGTTTTAAAGGAGACTTTTAGGGTATCACTAATCTATATAGAATGACTACTAAAGATCAGTGGTAGTAATATTACAAAGTTTACAAACGTTTTATATTATATTATATTATATTATATTATATTATATTATATTATATTATATTACTAAAGAAGTTTCAAAGTTCTGCACACATGGGGCGTGGTGCTGATTAGTGAAACCAATCATAAGCCCAGCTGAGCAGCACGTGACCCACCTCGGAAGCTCAAGCAGAGTGGACTGCGTTCTTTAGAAAAACATCTTTGTCTCCGAGAGAGAAGGGGAAAAAGTGGAAAAGCAACAGATCGGAGGGGCGTCCTATGTTGTCGAAAAACATCTGAGTCGTTTTTCAGGATTAGTCGTGTTGAAGGGGATGCTGGGGGTGTCAGAGATGACGGGCAGGTACGTCATTTTAAAATAATTTCTGATTTAAAAAAATGTAATATGTTCTGGCTAATTTCCAGTCAGAGATGCAACAGTCTTTTCGTTACTTTTTTATTCGTTGCTTTGCTGCTTCTGGTCTCTTTCTTTTTTCCATCTTCTCTTTTTGTTCACCGTTAAACTGATGGCGTTATATTTGTGTTCATTACTGAGAGATTAAATGCAGAGTTTCATAAATTGCTAGATGAGGGCGGATGCTAAGCTAGTTAGCCACCCAAGTAGAGTTTTCCTGGGACACACACACACAAAGCTGGAGAGATATTCAAAACACCACAAGTGTTAAGATAAGCCCTGTCATACTGTAATTAACCGTCTATAACACTTGACCTAAATAAGTATTAATTTTTTCTAATGCAGTTATTTAATTTAAGTGCATTTCTGGAAAAAAAATGTTACATTATGGGCATGTTGAATACCAAAGAGCATTTCATTGGTGAAGATTTGATGAGAAACTGAAGTATGAGGTGGCAGAAGTGACAAACTGCCATCTTTGAATGTTTATATCAGGTTTAGATCTTTCTAAATGTGAATTTTGTCACTGTTTTGGAGCATATTAGCTTATATATATCCTTAATACCAACATACTGATTCTAACATCTAAAACAAACTTTATTTCAATTAAATTATGTACTTTTAATTCATTCTCAGAGGTTTCGTGTTTGTCTCTGCTTGGTGTTTTGTTTGTTGTGGGACCAAATTCCGAAACATTCCTGAGCTGGACTCTCCCACTGACAGTCTGATCCTCAGGGAAAACCGATATAATCTACTTCCTGAGATATGAAGCTTCTGTAAACTGACAATTATCATGCCTATACAGGGATGATCAAGATTAATTCAGGTATTTTTTATTCTGCTGAAACATTTAGAACCTGAAGGCACCAACCTACACCTTTTTACTGATGGTGTCAGATACTCTCTACAGTCGAAAAATGTGCAGTCAGCAGCAATAACACATTACATTTGGATGTCAAAAGTGATTCTGATGGGAAAGACTTGAGTATATGAAAATGTTGCAGTTTCTAATAAAATCTCTTTTGAACTTTTTAAAAAGAATCCATTAAAAATGTTTAATCGAAAATATTGAACCACAACACAGCGCATATTCTCCAGAACCAAATCTGCATATTAGAAATATTTCTGAAGGACCACGTAAATAGTAAATAAATACATTAAGATGTATTCAAATACTAACATTATAAAAATATATGTGTATATACACACACATATAAATATTTCACTATATTGTTGTTTACGGTATTTAAATATTTATAAATACAATTATTTATTATATACATTTTGGTAGAATAAATGCAGGTTTAGGAAGCAGAAGAGACAAAAAAATATTACTGTCTCCAATTTCTTTCTATATATAAATTAGAATGTCCTTTTTTTCATGGGATCATAATTGTGTCAAAATAATATCGAATTAAAGCTGCAAGCAGCGATGTAAGGGACCTTGCACCCAGGCTCACCACCACTCAGTGGCCTTAAGATGACAGAGCACAATGGACAATAATAATTTAAGCTAATAAATTTATAAGAAATCTGACAATGCTAGCTATTTGTGTCATTCATACATTTGTCAGCTGGTGGTGCTATGACAGTGAATGAATATTCACATGTAGATATCTTCAGTATAAAACTACAATCAAAGGTGTGGAATTTGGGGCAAACTGGACATAGTAAGCCAGAGTTATAACAGCTTGCTTTTCCATGGTGAAACAGTGAGGTTTGTCAGGCCGCCACAGACATGCCTTTTGATGAAAACTCTAGGTTTTTGCAATATATCATTGCAAACACCACACACAATTGGTGCTGATACGATAAAATTTGTTGATGGAATTTGTTACACTGTAAAACATTTCACTTCCTGTTGCCAGCAGGTGGCATTATAGCTGTAACTGGATATTAGCATGTAAACGTGTTCGGGTCAGGACTGTTATCAAAGTGGATTTTGAAGCAGATTAGACAATGTATGTCTTAGTTATAACGACTTCCTGTTTCGTGGCGAATCATCACACTTTGTGAGGCCGCCACAGACACGCCATTCGACGAAAACTCTGGATCTTCGCAAATTAACATCACCAAGGCCTTTAGATGACAATGCCTAATTTTGGTGTTGATCTGATAAAATTCCTAATAGTTCATTAAAATACAACACTTTTTTTTACCACAGGAAGTTAAAAATATCTGACTTCCTGTTGGGTTTGAGATTTCGCTCCGGGACTTTTTTTGTAAGTTTTTTGTAAGTGTGCGTGAATCGTAGCTTGAGTGCTAGTTCGTCAAAGTGTTTAGGTGGCGCTGTTGATTTTTTTTTATACCACAATCACTTCCGAAACCTATAACAAACGTACATTTTCGCCAGTTCTGGTGTGTGCAAAGTTTTGTGAGTTTTCGGACATGTTTAGACCCTCAAAAAAAAAAAATAAATAAAAAATTTGCGATTCATTGTATAGAAGACTCAGTCCCTATAAAAGATGTTCTGCATTTACCTTGTTTAACGGTTTTGTACTTTACAGCAATAAAAAAAGCGTCTTTTCATCTCATGTCAATAAATATCTGTGAAGCTTTAAAGACTAATGCTGCATCCGAAACCGCATACTTCCATACTACATAGTACGCTAAAATCAGTATGCGAATCAGTATTCATAGAATTCGAGAAACCTTATGCGAGAAGTAGCCGGATGACCTACTACTTCCGGCAAGATTCTGAAGTGCGCATCCCATGCAGGCTGCGCTATCCCATGATGCCCAGCGAGAGAATTAATGAATGGGAGTGAAGTGACGCAGTAGGTCACGTAACCATAACAAAATCTAGTACGTCCGAATTCCATTCATACTGCTTACATTCATACCGTATAAAACGTACTTTCCTAACAGTCGAGTAGTACCTTTGAATTCAAATGCTGTATACCTACTGAGTAGATGGTGGTTTCGGACGCAGCCCAAGAATCTTGAATGACATGAATATTGACCGTAAAATTGAGCAGTTTTTTCAAGCATTATGCGTGTTGATGCTCAGTTGACATTTAATTTCTCTTATTTAAAATGTATATTGCACAGTTATTGTGGTGATTATATTTTAATGAACATATTTAGACGATTAATCAGTTATTAATGTTAAAAGTTATTTAGTTTTGATCTAGGTTTCAAAGTTTTTTTATCCCGTTAAATATATATTATGTTGGATAAGGATAAGTTTGTAGTAAGAGAGTCAACCAACTTACAGCCAGTCTAACAGTGTTTCAGACACAAGCAAACTTTAAACACATACAAACACACACACACACACAGATGGCTTTTCTTTACACAGCAGTGTTAGACCTCGACTGTTATTCTGTGAGCTCTTGCATATGGAACATGTTCTATGTCAAGACTGTCATCAACATCTCTTAAACACACAAATGATCTATTTATAGATTTACAGTATGTTAGTTCTCAAGCAGATCTTACAGTCTGCCATATTAGGGAAGGCAGCATTGGAACGGTCTGCTTTAACACCATGACTCCAGTGAAGGGAATGAGGGGAAGTAAAGAGCATCCACCCTCTCACAGCCTCGTCGCTGGAGAAATGTCTGTTCAGGGAATCACACTGAGTCACTCCAGCGCTAATTCTGTTTGTGTGTGATGTAAACATTGGTTGCTCTCTTGCCAGGTCACTGAAATGGAGACACTTAATATCTTGTAAAGTGCCAGATGGGCTGTATAGAAGTTTTTTTTTTTTTTTTTTTTTTTTTTAGGGGGGTAGACAAAGATCATCTTGAATCACTCTCAAAAGCAGGATTATAGTGATGTAATGCAATTGAATAATATGAAATGAGGAGCATTCTAAATTGATGAAATTGAATTAGGGTTAGTTTTACAGTTTTTAATTAGACCAAAATAATAATAAAGTGGATTCAGACTTTTATCAGTTTTCGCACATACGAAAACAGTGTCCATTTAGATGATTGTGGACGCTGTTTGCCATGGACATTAATAGTAGGAAAAAAACACTTTGGAAGTTTATAGTGACTAGTTTCCAACGTTCTTTAAAATATATTGTGTTTTCAACAGTAGAAAGTAACTAGGTAAATAAATGTGGACGGATTCCATTTTTTTTTTTTTGGTTAAACCATTCAAAGTCAGTAAGATTTTTTTTCTTCTACAGCAAGGGTGTCAAAATCAGTTCTTGGAGGGCCGCAGCCCTGCACCGTTTAGTTGCAACCCTGCTCCAACACTGTTACCTGTAGGTTTCAAACAAGCCTGAAGGACTTAATTAGTATGATATGATGTGTTTAATTAGGGTTGGAACTAAACTGTGCAGAGCTGTGGCCCTCCAGGAACTGAGTTTAAAACCTGTGTTCTGCAGGATTCACACGGTCCTGGAAAAGTCAATGTAATGTAATTGAAAAAAAATGTAAAAAGTAGATAAATGTAAATCAAAAAATGTAATTTTGACAAGACATTTTGCAAGCAAATGATTAGGAAAAGTCCTAGAATCATGTTATATGTCTGTGTTAGACATGGGACGATAACTGTTTTCAAGGTATACCACGGTTTGCGTCTATTTTACTGTTTTCAAGGTATACCACTGTTTGCAAAAGTCAAGGTTTTAAAACCGCCAACATATTCTGCTGTACCATTCCTAAGGTATGTGTAGGATTTTTTTATTTATTTATGCATTTATTTATTTTTTTGTTTAGTATTTTTGGACAACAGTACCTCCAGCAGAAAATATATCCAGAGATGCCACTTTAAATAGTAAAGAAATCTGTGTTTAGTGAATACTAACTAACGAGAACAGCAGAAGTCAAAGATTAATTTGAATTATTTAGCCTGACATGTTTACTGCCACAAAATATTTTAAAAGTTTCTCAAAATAAAATATATTGTGTTCAAAGTGGAAAAAGTTTTTGTTTTTTACAGAGACATTTCAAAATAACTTATTTTAGAGCAGTTATCATAATACCATGAAACAGTTATATTTTTATCCAAGGTTATCATACCGTCAGAATCTTATACCAGCCCATGCATAGTCTGTGTACTTGAATATATATGAAATGATAGTATTGAGTAAATTTTAAATACAATTGTGTTTCCTGTCCCTTTAAGTGAGGTCTCTGCGTGGGGTAGAAAAGCAACACACATTTTCAGCTTCGCCTCTTTCACCTTAATTCAAGAAACATTTTGAGCGCCGTGTTCAGAAACAATCTCAATACAGAGGGAAGATACTGTAGTTGCTAAAGGTTAATTGGTACTATTCTTATCAGTAGACCCACACAGACTTAATGATGGGCTGAAAATCTGCAGATTTCTGTGTGTGCAGATTCTATGTATTTACTTATACAAATCTATGTACTTTTATATTTATTCACTTTTTTTTATTAATTTCAGTTATATTATTGATTAAATGTGCAAATGTTCATATGATTTATTTATGATTCAGTTTGTGAAGATTTTCTGTCTTTTAGTAGATAAATTATATGAGAGACTTGCTTTGTTTACCAAAATAGTGGATCTAATTGAATGTGCATTGTAAACATTAAATAAAAATTGAAAAGGAACTTTTTTTATTTCATATAAAATTTTTTTGTTACAAAACTTCCACATAAATTCCACTAATTCCACATAAATCCACATATTTTTTGCAAAATTCTTCACAGAAATAGCAAAATATGTCCGCAGATTCTGTCTGGCCCTACGTCTTGAAAACACAAGCCAACCTTTCTAAAGTTTTCACCCAGACAGCAAAAGACTTTAAAAACTATTTTACGCATATAAAAGAACTATAAACTACACAGATTGCCACATTTTTTTGATATGCTGTAATACATTTGAACATTCATACTTTTTCTTGGTTACCACATGTACGTAGACATTACATGAAACCTTAGGTCATGAATATTTACCAGAAAGTTTTGGAAAAGGAAAAGTCATGGAATTTTAGTAAAGATGTGTATGAATCCTGCCTTTAAAATAAATAGCATTTTAAAATATACAAATATTGCACAATATTAATTACATTTATTGTGGGTTTTTTTAATAACTGCAGCTTTTAGTGTTAACTAATGACAATTTCCAACAGCCACTACTTCAGTCTTCAGTCACATGATCCTTGACATAAAAAACATTTGTGAATAATATTATTATAAATTTAAAAGAAGTGTTTCCCATTTTAAAATGTTATTTGTTTTTGTGTTGACCAATAAGATTTTTCAACAGCCATAACTTTAGTCTTCTGTGTCACATGATCCTTGGCAATCTAATTTGCTAATTGCGTCTACATTTGTTTTGTAGCATAGGAAAGCAATCGAGTCTGACTAGCTTTGCTGTTTTAGATCTGTAAGCTGATGGTTTCTGCTGTTCGTTTCTCCTGATATTGATTTATTGATTCTCCTGACAGTAACATGGCCAATGCCCTGGCAAACGCCTCATGTGAACGGTGTAAAAGCGGGTTTGCCCCGGCGGAAAAGATCGTCAACAGTAATGGTGAGCTGTATCATGAGCAGTGCTTCGTCTGTGCCCAGTGTTTCCAGCAGTTTCCTGAAGGGCTCTTTTATGAGGTACTTGCATTAAACCGGTCATGTAGCATTTAATTTTGATGCCTAGTGGTTAAAGGGGTGATGGCATGTGTTTATTTTCTTTTTTCTTCTCCATTTTCTCCTTTTTTTGTTAGGAAAGTTTCATTGCATCTGAAACGTCTATTTCTAAATTGGATGAGGTTTATAGATTACATCAAATGTTGTTTCTTTTTTATTCCTGAAATGTAAAGCTTTTTAAAATGTATACACACACACACACCATGTAATTTCATAAAAAAATTGCAAAAATAATAAAATAAATGGTCAAATTCATATTTATAATTAGACTATTTCTATTATTAAAATAAAATATAAAAGTAATAAATAAAATATTTTTTGTATCTTTTTTATTATTATTTTAACATTTTATATATATATATATATATATATATATATATATATATATATATATATATATATATATATATATATATATATATATATATATATAAATAAAACATATGCATACATATACATACAGTTTAAGTCAGAATTATTAGCCCCCCTTTGAAGTTTTTTTTTCTTTTTTGAATATTCATCTGTGTTTAACAGAGCAAGGAAATTTTCACAGTATGTCTGATAATATTTTTTCTGGAGAAAGTCTTATTTGTTTTATTTCTAGTATAAAAGCAGTTTTTAATTTAAAACCCATTTTGAGGTCAAAATTATTAGCCCTTTTAATCTATATATTTTTTTACGATAGTCTACAGAACAAACCATCATTATACAATAACTTGCCTAATTACCCTAACCTCACTTAAGCTGTATAGAAGTGTCTTGAAAAATATCTAGTGAAATATTATTTACTGTCGTCACAGCAAAAAGAAAATTCAGTTATTAGAAATGAGTTATTAAAACTATTATGTTTAGAAATGTGTCAAAAAAAAATCCTCTCTCCTTAAAAATAAATTGAGTGTTGGGGGGTTGGCGGAATAAACAGAGGGGCTAATAATTCAGACTTCAGCTGTGTGTGTGTGTGTGTGTGTGTGTGTGTGTGTGTGTGTTTGTGTGTAAATATTTATATATTTATTTGTTTGTTTATTTATTTATTTATTCATTTATTCCCCCTTATTTCTTTTTTACAGAGATAAGATTTTTGTCAACATTTCTAAACATAATAATTTTGGTAACGCCAATACAGTTTTCCAATAACTGATTTATTTTATCTTTGCCATGATGACAGTAAATAATATTTGGCTAGATATTTTTCAAGACACTTTTATAGAGCTTAAAGTGACATTTACAGGCTTAAATAGGTTAATAAGGTTCACTAGGCAAGTTATTGTATAATGATGGTTTGTTCTGTAGACAGTCGAAAAAAAAATTTGCCTAGAGGGGCTAATAATTTTGACCTTAAAATGGTTCATAAGTTAAAAACTGCTTTTAATCTAGCTGAAATAAAAGAAATAAGACTTTCTCCAAAAGAAAAAAAAAATATTATCAGACATACTGTGAAAATTTCCTTGCTCTGTTTAACATCATTTGTGAAATATTAAAAAAAGAAAAAATTCAAATGGGGGGCTAATAATACTGAAAAAAAAAAAGTTTCTTCCAATACATTTTCTCTGCTCTGTGATATGCAATTGGTTGACTTTGAAACATAACTATAATTAACATTTAAACTATTTTTTGTAATTTGTATTATTATTATTATTATTATTATTATTATTATCATCATCATCATCATCATTAATATATTAACAATTACATAGCGTATATGTATATTTTAATTTCAATACATGTTCTCTGCTATGTGTTAATATGCAATTTTTTATTTTGAAACTTTTAATGTATAAATATGTAAATTAATGAAACATAATTCTGTAACTTAATGAAATGTTTTATTATTACTATTATTATTATTAATATTATTATATTAACAATTATATATTCTGTAACTTAAAATAAAAAGTATAACTATAACAAACATTTTAAATATTTTTGTAATTTGTTTTATTATTATTATTATTATTATTATTATTATTATTATTATTATTATTATTATTATTATTATTATCATTATTATAACAACAATTATATTTTATACTGTATATATACACACCACCGGTGAAAAGTTTAGGGTCAGTAGGATTCTTAAATGCTTTGAAATAAGCTTCTCCTGCTCACCAAGGCTGCACTTATTACATCAATTGTGAAATGGTATTGCACTATAAAATAACTGTTCAAAAGTAGATTATAATTTAATTTAATAATTTCTTCCAGATGAATTTTCAGCTTCATTACTCCAGTCTTCAGAGTCACATGATCCTTCAGGAATTACTCCAATATTAATTATTATTATTAAATATATATTAAATATTTACTTAAATGATTTTTTTTACATTTAATAAATGCCACCTTGATAAATAAAATTGATATTGATGAAAAAAAATAAATAAAAATAAACGGACCCAAACTTTTGACTGGTAATGTATATTTTAATACATGTTCTCTGCACGGTGTTAACAATATGCCATTGATTGACTTAACTATTTTTAATGTATATAAATATGTAAATTAATGAAACTGAGAACATCTATTCTATAACTTAAGTTTAAATTTACCTCTGAATAACATTTGAGTAGCTTTTGTGGGTGTGGGGGTTAATTTCAATGCGTGTTCTCTGCTCTTTGTTAATAATTTGCAATGGATTGACTTTGAAACATATTCCCACTGGAGCCAAAATGTTATTTTTGATTTTTCCACTCTTCTGTCCATAGTTTGAGGGAAGGAAGTACTGTGAGCATGATTTCCAGATGTTGTTTGCTCCCTGTTGTCACCAGTGTGGTAAGAGATGCACATGGATAAACACACAAACAGGTGATGTTAGAGCCTGTGCTGACTGTGAATTGTGTTCCTCTTAATCCCTCAGGAGAGTTTATAATTGGGCGTGTGATTAAGGCCATGAATAACAGCTGGCACCCGGACTGTTTCTGCTGTGATATCTGCCAAGCGGTGCTTGCCGATGTTGGATTCGTCAAGAACGCCGGCCGGTGAGTTTGTGGCCAACCGAGCGGTGACCGTAGAATCGTGACTGACAGGCTGCGTATGTTTGGTTTGAAGCGTAAACCAATTCATTAATGAAATAATATGTCGATATACTATCAGCAAACATTTCAGCAATGTCCATGCTATTGTAAGTGCTGCACGCTTTCCTGTTAATAAGCTCATGAGACAAAATGACAACAGTTGGTATGTTTCACCTATTTTTATGCGCATTTTGAATTAAAGCATAAATGCTTGATGGAAACACTAAATTGGGCATACATTTTGAGAATGATTAGAAGAGACTTTTATCAAATAAAAATAAAATGTGCATAAACCACGTTGGAAACACATTTACCAAATAATTTCCAGAATTCACATCAAGAAAGTAGTGATTGTTTTTTAATAAATGTGTGCAATGGGACGCATTAATGGGCAAACCAGCAGGCCAACCACATTGTAAAACATCCGAAATGTTGATTTGGTCATTTTAAAATGCCTTAACTAGGTCCGTCATCAAAATTGTTCTGTATTATTTTCTCCCACAACTGTCTTGAGTTCATCAGGAAGTTACTGTTTAGTTCATCAGGAAGTTACTTTGACTCATTGGATGGAAACGAGGCTTTATTTGCTAATGCTTTATGCAATATTTCAATTTTGCTCAAAAGTTTAATTGGCATCTTTGGTCAGAAACATAGCTAAGAAGACAACAACAGTTAGGAAAGTGTCTGATCATGTATATTTATATAACACATTATATAATAGACTGCTTTAAAAGCAAGAAGTTTTAACGTCTATGATGACAAGGGGTTTTACTTTGTTTTTATGGCCATTTCCACTGTCAAAAGATACCAAAAAGCGAACCGTACCACTTTTTGGGTACCCTTTTGAAAGGGTACCTAGCATAACAAAATGGAACCAAACTGCGGAACATGGCGGACAACTGAACGCTATTGGTTTGGAGAGATACGTCACTTGCTTGTGCACAAGCTAGGAGAATGAAAACAAAGGCAGCACCATTTTTAAATGCACAGCCGAGACATTACACCGTAATATATATTAACGAGCCATGGTTGATCCGAGCTTAAACAACAGCCACAAAGCCAAGTAGAGCAGATTCTACCCTGTGCCCCGTAGTTGTTTAAAATGCTGTCTAAAGCAGTTTCACTTTTTCGTGTGTGCTCGCCGCGCGTCTATATTTGAAATAACAAACTTCTTGAGCTCATGATAATAACGCGTGCTTGATTATTGAAGTGCTTCTGGCATCTGGTCCAAACAAACGTTAGAGTGAAGCACAAAAAAACAAAGGAGAAGCTATTTCGCACTATCATTGATCTGCAGTTATAATCAAATCATGTTCATAGAAAGGTTAATAATGAACATTTATACACAAGTATTTATGTGTATAAAGCATCTGTTTTGCAAGAAGTTTTTGTCTTTTAGTAGATATATTATATAGAAGACTTGATTTGTTTACCAAAAAAAGTGGATCTAATTAAATTTGCATTGTAAACATTAAATAAAAGTTAAAAAGGGATTACTTTTTAGCTCATATATTAGGGTTTTAGTTATGATACTCCCAAAATCATTCCGCATAAATCCGCAGATTTTTAACAAAATTCTGCGCAGAAATAGCAAAAAGTTTCCGTGGATTCCGTCTGGCTCTAGTCATAATGCATTGATGAATCAAATTTTTTCCCCTTCCAGCCCTTAATAAATATTGATGTCAGATTTTATGTCAAAATGGCTAATTATGCTGTATCGGTGCCTTTTCACACAAACAATTCTGATCCTTAAATATATTTTTTATAAATAAGTCCTACCCTAAATAGGCATGGGACAATAACCGGTTTCAAAGTTTACCACGATTGGAAAAGTCAAGGTTTTAAAACCGCTAACATGTTCTGTTAAACAGTTTCTAAGGTATATGTTAGGTGTTTTTTTATTTTTTTAATTACATGTTTTTACAAATACTGTATTTAGTTTTTTAGGGCAATAGTATCTCCAGGAGCATCCACATCGAAAGCTTATATCCAAACATGCTCTAGACCTGAACAGTACAGTGGCTTTACTTTTTATCCAATAAGACATATCCAAAGTTTTAGAGAAATCTGTGTTTTTCAAACCAATGAAGCTGGCAGAGGTCAATGTTTTATATTAATTTTTTGGCCTGAAATGTTTACTGTTCCTAAATATTTCAAATGTTTCTTAAAATAAAATATATTGTGTTTAACAGTGAATAAAAGTTGTTGTTTTGTTTTTACCCAGGTATTTAAAACATATTTTAGAGCTGTGATCACAATATTGTGGAATTTTTAGATATTTTTATCTAAGGTTATCATGCTGTCAGAATCTTATAGCGGCCCATGCCTAACCCGGAATAATGTTTTAGCTCAACTTATTGCATGAAAAGCCAAATGTATAACGCCAATTACAAATAAACAGGAAATGAGTCTCCATCTCTGTGTTCTGATTGGCTCATGCGCACATTTGTGTTTTGCAGCCATCTCTGCCGTCCGTGTCACAACCGCGAGAAAGCTCGAGGTCTAGGGAAGTACATCTGTCAGAAGTGTCATGCGATCATCGAGGAGCAGCCCCTGATTTTCAAAAATGACCCCTATCACCCGGACCACTTCAACTGCAGCAACTGCGGGTCAGTAGATCAGCTCTGCGCATGTCTGCTGCCACATTACTGCAGAGCTGTGATTGAGCTTGTGTGTGTTTTACAGTAAAGAGCTGACCGCTGATGCCCGTGAGCTGAAAGGGGAGCTCTACTGTCTGCCCTGCCATGATAAAATGGGTGTGCCAATCTGTGGAGCCTGCAGACGGCCAATCGAGGGCCGAGTGGTCAATGCCATGGGCAAACAGTGGCACGTGGAGGTTTGTATGATTAATAGAACATATCTAAAATTTAAAAGTAATAAAAATAAAAGGTTTGTTGTCAAAGAGCTCACTTTGAGAAGGAATTAATGCAAACACCATCTCTAAATATTTTAAGTATATGTAAATGGATGCTTATAATGTAAATCATTTACATAAAATAAAAAATAATGAAAGTTTATTGGCTTACGATCATAATTACCAGGTTTTCAATGTGAACCAGAATTTTAATATTATTGCACCTCAGATTTCTAGTGTCCACAGGTAGGTTTGGTATTAACACATTCTTAATGATATTGATTTAATCAAATTAAATAAAAGGAGGAGAAGTATTCTCTGATCTCAGCTGGCCTACATTAATAAACCATCCACCGTAAAACTGCAACTAGTCTTATTAATATTACATTTTCTTTTAGTTTTATTTAAATTATTGATATTTCTTGCTGGTATTTAAATTTAATTAGTGGTCACTTGAAAATCGTCATAAGAAAATAAATAAGATGTAATAATGGCGATATATTAAGGCTTCATGTTGTCACACTTCATTTGTTAATCTTGTTTACCTAACATTAATGCAAGCCCAATGAAATTAATAATATTTATTACGAATAAAAAAAAAAAAAATCCCCCCTTTTTTTTATGAAATGAGCACTTTTATTCAGCAGAATGCATAAAATTGATAGAAATAATATTAAATCCACAAAGTGCATTTAAAATAGAGATGTGATTCTTCTGTATTTTCTGAGCTCAATTGGTAGACCCCTGTAATTTGTGTAAATCTCATATAATAATATAATTTGTTACTCTGTATATAATAATAATGATAACAATAACAAATATTTATATAAAGAATATTATTTATTATTGTTTTTAGAATTACCATTTCTATTATTTATTATTTAAAAACGCACGCAAATATGCGGAGCGGGGTCTCATCTTCCTTCTTTTTTGTCCTCGGCTGATCACATGCCTGAATATAGATTTATTTTTCTTCAAATAAATATTGTTCTTTTAAACTTTCTATTAAGAATATATCCCAAACCCTAACCCTAACACCAAATCTCAGTACATTAGACTGAATTCTGAAAGACTGTATGACAATGAAGACTGAACTATTATTCAGCTAAAATGTAATTGTAAGATATTTTATTTTAGGAAACATTGTATTTTTTTCATATAAAAAAGGGGGGTCTCCATCGTTAAAGCAGACGACCTGCTTCATTCCGGACGTCTTTCAGTGATGTAAGTGTAGGCTACTCAGTAAATGATAATAACGATATTGTGTAGTCCTATAATGTGGCAAAGCTGCTGACAGTGAATGCAAGATATACTTTAAAAATCGCTTTGAATGCGTGTATGGCTGGGCTGACTTTTTCCGCGCTCACATTTGCATGTCACGACCACATGCGCTCTCTGTACATTATAAATACAGCTGCAGGATGCACATTTGTTATTATTCTCTGCAAGTCATCTGTCCTCATGTCTTCATTAATTCAGTGCTACAGCCTAGCACCTCAAACTTAATACCTGAAAGTGTCATAAGTTTAGATGATATTACACATTTATAAAAATATATTTTATAATTAATTAAAAACGGGGACTCAGCCGAAGGAAAGGGAAAGTGATAAATTCTTATTGGCAATGTATGATTATTTTTTACAGGGTGGAAAGTTAAAGTATATTAGGTTACTCAATTAAACTGGACTTTATATTTTTACAGTTCAAATTTTTGACTGACTAGTAGTTTATCATGTTGGAATAAAAAGTTACAGAGTAATTTATACTGTGGACAAGAGAATTCACAGAATTAGTGGCGCCATCTAGCGGTGGTGTGTGTGGATGTTTCCTGACATTGACGTACAAAGTATAAACCTATTAAATAATAATATTACTTGGGTCGCTATTAAACTGCTTAAACGATTTAAACTTATAAAACCAAAAAAACTTAAATTCTGTGGCCAATAACAAATATTTATATAAGAATAATAAGAATAATATTCATTATTATTTTTATAATTACTATTTCTATTAATTATTATTTAAAAATGCACACAAATATGCGGAGCGGGGTCTCATCTTCCTTCTTTTTTGTCCTCAGCTGATCACATGCCTGAATATAGATTTATTTTTCTTCAAATAAATATTGTTCTTTTAAACTTTCTATTAAGAATATATCAGCACCTGTTTTCACAAGTTTCTTCAACACCAAATCTCAGTACATCAGACTGAATTCTGAAAGACTGTATGACAACGAAGACTGAATTAATATTCAGCTAAAATGTAATTGTAAGATATTTTATTATAGGAAACATATTGTATTTTTTCATATAAAAATGTAATGACATTTCACAATATTACTATTTTATTAAACTTTTTTTAATCAAATGCAGCCGTGGTGAGCGTAAGCTTTTCAAAAACTTAAAATTAATTGACCCTAAACTTTTTAAATGGTAATATTGAAGATATTGACAGCTTGTGTGTTTGTGTGTGTTTGCAGCATTTTGTCTGTGCCAAATGTGAGAAGCCTTTCCTGGGACACCGTCATTATGAGAGGAAAGGTCTTGCTTACTGCGAGACTCACTACAACCAGGTGATGCAGGCCTTCAACCTTCATAAATAACGAGGAAACAACCTTCTGTAAATAATAAAACCGTTATCTAGTGAGACTAAAGCTACTTTTATACTTTTTTGCAGCTCTTTGGCGATGTTTGTTACCACTGCAACCGTGTGATCGAAGGAGACGGTAATTTTGTTATCTTAAACATGATTTTGACTTTTAATTTTCAGCCTTTAGGGCAAGTAATGTTGATAACTTGGTAATTGTATTACAAGATTTCTAAAATGTTATGTTTAAATAAGCTAAGGATCCATCATTAAATTCAATATGTGGCAATATGCATACATTTAATAAATCTTATTACATTTTAGAGAAAATGTTTGGTGTATGTAAGAGCTGCTAAATTGGAGATTTATGGCTCAATGCAATGGCTGAATACATTCAGGAAATCTTAAAAAATATTTATAGTAATCTACAAATTAATAAAGTGAGGGAAAAAATGCTAAGAGGTATATTTTAGATGTTTTCTTTACATTTTCAGGGTGTACGCTGGGTCTTAAAAGGTATTAAAAAATCTTAAAGAGTCGCTAAAAGTCGTGTTTGTACAAGGTCTTAAATTTTGTTAGAGCATTGTCCAAAGTATCTGACTCCAAAAAAGCATAAATATAATTATTCTCTTCCTAATATTAACAACGGCGTGCTCGATCCACAGCTCCTTGATCCGGGTGATGTAATGTAATTTGCGACAGTGATGTGACGCTCTCCACATGTAGCGAAACAGATGGCAAAATGTAAGTTTGCGTACTCCTTGTTGGAGAAAGATGAGTTTAAACAGTGTCGCTGAAAACCGCATAATTTACTCTTTCAAGCTTTGTTTCTTACGAGCGTGTGTCTGCAGAGCGAGTTTTCTCCTCCGCGTCTATCATGGATCAGCTGTGATCGCCGCTGACATTTATCAGTGTCACTCATTGGTAAACAGCGCTAGAGCATTAGAGCCAATCGCAGCCCTTTCTGTTGAGCGTGTGACCAATCAAAGAGGTGTAAAAACTCGCTAGACAAGGCTCAGAAAGAGAGCGGGATAATATTTACGTTTGTTTATTTCTTATAAATGCTCATGTTGTTCTGTGCATGTACTTAAGTTTTTAAAGGTACAGTTCATATATCTGACTGCTTGTTTTAAAAAGGAAAAATAGTTTTACAAATAATATATAAATATATTTACCATTTAAAGACAAGAATTCTTGTGCTGTGAAGTAAAATATAAAATTGTGTATGGTAAGCATCGTCAATGCACCGTGATATTGAATTGAACCAACCGAATCGATGGCATGATAATCGTAACCAAACCGTAAGACCAGTGTAAGTTCATACCTCTATTAACAACTGTTTTATAACAACTGTCTATTAAGTTAAAGGTTTGTTACCGATTAGAACTTGAAGTGGCGATGAGGTGTTAAAATATTCTGAGAAGGTCTTTAAAAAGTCTTAAAAAGGTATTAAAATTACCCTTAGGATTCCTGCATATACCCTGATTATACTGACAAAACCACAATAAAAAGCCTGTAATGTCTCACATTGAAGATTTATTTTTTAAATAACAGCTGATAATAGAGTGGAGGAACTATGACGTCAATTTGTATGCAAAAACCCGGAAGCGAGTTAGCATTTTAGCAGTTCCGGTTCCCTCGTTCCAAAGTCAATGGGTTTTTTCAATGGGATTTCAGTGAAATTGCTTAAATAAGGTCTGTTGCCAACACAAACTCAAGATACTTTCACGTTTTATTCTATGACTGAACACATCAGTTACATCACACTCTTGACTTTTTAAATCGGTTACGCTTCTTTAAAAAGACTGTTGCTATCAAGTTGCTAAATGGGACTACTGCTGTCATGTAATGCAAACGAGTGAATAAAAGTGTAAGAAATGCATACATATTAACTGTCATTTTAACCTGATCAATACATTTCTTGTTGTTTTTTTTCCTTCATCTGAACACATTTAACTCTGTCATAACTGTAGTATTTACACTCCTCCTTAAAATGTATAGCATGTGACTGTATAGGCTGCTTTTCGCTGTACTTCGTGACAAAAAAATAAAAAAATATGCTAGCAGCCAATTTGCCTACAAGGTGATGTCATAGTTTCTCCACTCTATAATAATAATAATAATAATAATAATAATAATAATAATAATAATAATAATAATAATAATAATAATAAAGCATTGAAGTTTTGTTGTTGTTGTTGTTGTTATGTCTCCAGTGACTGCAATTGCGAATTAATAATCTTTTTTCTTTTTTCTTTAGTGGTTTCGGCTTTGAATAAGGCCTGGTGTGTGAACTGCTTCTCGTGCTCAACCTGTAACACCAAACTCACCCTTAAGTAAGTGATTTTACACATGCAATGATTTTTATACTGTACAGACTGTATGTTCTACCCCCTTACGCCAACCCTACCCTAAAACCCAACCCTCACAGGAAACATTCTGCAGGTCTCCACCTATTGAACTAAATCATTCAATGGAAAATTTCATTAATTATTCTTGTACTTTTCTGAAAACTTGAGCATCAAAAGTGTTGAATCTGTTCAGCAAAATATTCAGCCATGCGTGACTAGTTATTGTTTTGTATTTTGAGTGGTTTGGAAAGTAAAGCAATCTCCACAGTGTTTCCTCTAGGATTTTTTCCAGCCATGGCAGCAGGCCTTTTTTTACACAGATCTACCAATTACCCATGGCGTTACTTCTATAACAAATGTCGTGAGCGCAGTATTAAAATTTGAGATCGCATTCATGTAATACACAATAAATGCGCTATATAAAAATACACATTACATTACATTAATACGAGCATGTGAATCTCTTTGCTTGCATGACGATTTCCTCTGTTCGTGCACAAATCTTCTTGCATGCCCCCTCAAATATACGGTGCTCAAGTGCAGATCTTCTTGTGCGCTCTCAAATAAACGCTGCTGAAGTGCGATTTAGCGCGTTTGTGTAGTGAGTAGTTTGTCTCCAGCATTTGTTAGATTTGCTAGGAATATTTATGAATGTCTCCAATAGACCTACAGAGCGGTATTAATGCGTCCTGAAGTAAAGTGAAACGGCTACAAACTCCAGCAAGATAAAGTCATCGTATGCAGAACCACAGACCGTTATCTATAAAGTATAATTATAGAAACTGTTCATCATAACTGAAAGCTACGTCGTGTTTGCTAGCCTCACACATCTGTCAGTCAGTCAGCATGTAACCTTTAAAGAGCCCATATTATACATGAAATACGGTCATATTTAGGTTGTAAGGGTCTCCAACAACAGTCTAATATGCATGCAAGGTCATAAAACACTTTGATGGTCTTATAACCTGCATTTATTTTTACCTAATTATCCCAACGACTCCCATATGAATCGTTCAGCGATTCATTTGTTCCCAACCCCCTCCTCAGCGCGAAGCTAATCTGCGCTGATTGGACCGATGACAGCCTGCTGCGATTGGTCGACAGTGACAGGCTTCAGCACGAGACAGAGTGAAATGCCCAGCTGGTAATCAACACTATAAAATTAGTCACAGTGCACACGCGCTTCATAGTGTAAGGCTTTTTTCACACACACACACAACCCTCCTCAGAAGAACTGGGGAGATCGACGCGAGTCTCTCTCTCTCTCCCTCTCCCTCTCTCCCTCTCACACACACACACAACGCTCCTCAGAAGAACTAGGGAAAGCGACGCGAGTCTCTCTCTCTCTCTCTCTCTCTCTCTCTCTCTCTCTCTCTCACACACACACACAACGCTCCTCAGAAAAACTAGGGAAAGCGACGCGAGTCTCTCTCTCTCTCTCACACACACACACAACGCTCCTCAGAAGAACTAGGGAAAGCGACGCGAGTCTCTCTCTCTCTCTCTCTCTCTCTCTCTCTCTCTCTCACACACACACACACACACACACACACACACACAACGCTCCTCAGAAGAACTAGGGAAAGTGACACAAGTCTCCGGTCTCCTAGCTTACGATCGATCGCCATAGCAACGACAAACGGCAGTGGAACGCGAGCTCACAAAAGCCTTTAAGGTTAAATCCGTAAACAAAGCGGCACGCGTCGCGTTTTTAACGTGGCTTACATGTGATAAGAGAATATAAAGAGTAACCGCGTGTACTGTACCAGGTTAACAACTCATCTTTGGGTAGAGACTGTCAATATTATCCATCTGAGCACAGCGTGACTTCATTCGACCGGCGGCGTCTGTGTGTGTGTGTCTAGTGTTTTTTCTGTGTTAGTGGGCGGGGCCGCAGGTTTCAAATCTCCCTGGTTTGCGCGCGTAACTACTGGCGAGGCTTGTGTTTCGTGGCTGCGTCATCGCGAAACACCTAATGACTCGTTATCAAGGCGACTCGTTTGAAGCACTATGAGTCGACTCTTTTATAGATGAATCAATAGTTTTAAACACTGTACACTTACAGATTTAAGCCTTAGCTGGATATTTCACTTCACTTAGAGCTGTGTTACACACTACATGGAAGGGCATTTTCAAAAACCCATAATATGGGCTCTTTAAGGGTTAAACAAATAGCAAACAGCACTACTACGGTTACAGAAAAGTTCCCGCTGTTATAATTCACTTACCTTTTAATATGTTTTGGTGCGATTATAACCCGCTATTAAAAAAGCAACTGACTGTTTTAAATGAGAAGCTGTAATGTAGCCGTGGCGGGATGAATTTTGCTGTGCTCGGGCTTGGAAGGTAAAAAAATGCAATATGAGGCTGCATCCGAAATCCCTTACTTCCCTAAAATATAATTCATTCAAATCAGTATGCGAGCTGAGTAGCATGTCCTAATTAATAGCATTGGAAAAACCGTATGCGAGAAGTACCCAGACGACCTAATACTTCTGGAAATATTATGAAAGTGCGCATCTAATGGACACTATGCTATCCCATGATGCCACACGTGAGATTCATGAATGCGAGTAAAGCAGCAAATTTCGGATGTAGTATGTTCAAATTCCATTCGTACTACTCTCATTCCTTTTATATAGAACATACTTTGTGTAGTAAATTCAAATGTAGTACATGCTCTAGTAGTAGGCGATTTTGCACGCAGCCTGTGGGGACAATCATGCCCTGTTCAAGTCAATCATGCATAGTGCGAGTACACCCTTAGTGACTTTGAGTGGCTGTGTGTAAATCTATGCAGAAATGTTTTTAGATTGAGTCTGGGCCGCTCTGATGTTCTTCAGATCTTCACTAATCTTTTGCTCTTGCTAACTCGTGTTCTCGATTTCTGTCTCTTTCTATTCTCTCCATTAATTTCTTGTCCCGTCTGTCTTGCTTTAAACCTTTCCCTTCTCCTTTCATTTCTTTCCGTCTTTTCTGCTGGTTTGGTGTGTTTCTGGGGATTTTGTGGGGACGGTGGCCCTGCAGGGACAGGTTTGTGGAGGTGGACCTGAAGCCTGTCTGTAAACACTGTTATGAACGTCTGCCGGAAGAGCTGAAACGCCGATTGGCCAAACGTGAACGCGACTCTCGCGAGCGCAGAAAGAAAGCCATCGCCGTCTGTCTGTAACCCTTTTCTCTGTTTTTCCTTCATTCATGCTCATCTGCGTCACTCGCTCATTATTAGTGGTTAGTGTTTTCAGACTCACCACTCATTCTATGTGTTGTTTTGTTTATTGTGGCTATATATAGAGAAGATATATGATTTTCAGCTCATTCTGCATAGATATTTTCAAAATTCGGTATCGAGAAATATTGAATATTTAATTGTGCATACTCATTTCATATTACATCAATTATATTCTCACTTTCCAGTGTTCATTTGTCAGGTAAATATGATCATATTCTTGATGTGTTATCAATTTTCTTTTTTCTTATTATTTTTTATTGGTTACTCATACACTCAATGCACTGCACCAACTGCAATTTTTTTATTTAAAAAAAGTGCATATAATAAAATAAATATATATTTATAAAGACTAAAACCAATTACTAGTATCTATGCAATTTATAATATCTTAAATTCATATTATAAGTGTTTGTTTTTTATACAGACCCCCTAGTTTTTCACAATTTCACGATTGCTGAATCCAACGCAAAGTCAACAAAAAGTTGTAAATTTTTGCGATCCTGCAAAATTCTTAATTAAACGCAAAATAATCCAAAAAAACCCATAAATAAATCTCATAAAACATCCAATTCCAAACCATAAAATCAAATTAGATTTATTTCGGTTTGCGATGAATTGTTTTTACATGATTTATAGACATTGCATACGCATCGCACGTGATGTATTTGAGTGTCTCTCAAAAAATGACGTCTCGCCTGCGCCCGCACAATACATTACATTACATGGCAGTGGGGAAATTTGTTTTGCAGCCTGTGCAGTAAAATATATATATATATATATATATATATATATATATATATATATATATATATATATATATATATATATATATATATATATATATATATATATATATATATATATATATATATATATATAAATAAAAGAAAAATTATCACCACAAAAATCAGTAATTTTTAAAAATCGCAAGAAAGAAAGAAAAATCATGAAAAACTAGGGGGTCTGTATATAAAGTATTTTTTATTTTTGTTTATTTTTATTATTTTAGTTTAAGTAATGCTTTATTAGTCTTTATTTTAATTATTTATAATGTATTTTCATATTTTGAATTACCTTCTATTTAAATCATTTGAGTTGTAATTAAAATAATTCTTTTGAAATTGTAATCAGTTTTAATATTCATATTTTGCTTTAATTTTTAATTATTGTCATTTTTGTACTTTATTTTCCCCTTAGTTTCAAACATTTATAATTTTAATAATTTATTTTTTACCTTTTATTCATATTATGGCATTTAATTTGTTTTTAGATTTTAATATATTTTTAAGCGTTTTTTTTTTTGTTTTAATAATTTTAATACTCGCATTTCAATCAGTTGCAATTTTTTTCTGCTTGTTTTGCTTGTTTTCTGCTTGTATTGTTTCTGCCTTTTTCATTTTTTTAAAGAAATAAATATTAATAAACATTTAACAGAAAACTGTTAGTAGATAGAATGAATTGCATTACTTGCATAACTCATGTGTTTGGCCTAAATGCATGAGAAAGCACACTTCTAAAAAGCACATCTTGTGTTTTAGGAACAAGTTTGTGGAGTTTGACATGAAGCCGGTGTGTAAGAAATGTTATGAGAAGTTTCCTCTGGAGCTGAAGAAGAGGCTGAAGAAGCTGGCCGAGACTCTGGGCCGCAAGTAAAACTCATGGTAATCATCATCTGTGCTCCTTAAATCAACAGACCAAACCAAAGCGCAGATCATCTTGGATTAGTTGTCTTACTTTATCTTACTTAAACTTTAAATGTGCTTTTCGACCAGAGAAAGTATTGAAAGCAGATTTGTGCTGGTTTCACGCTAAAAGATGAGAATTGTGTCTTAAAAAAACCTGCAAACTAACCAAACCGTTTGTTTTATATTGTTAATGATAAATATACTGCTGGGAAAAAAAAAAGAGACTAATAAATCTAGAGAAACTGAGAAAGGGTTTGAGTAAAATGTTATGTGTTTTATTCAATAAAGGATATCTGATAATATTGCCTTTTAAATGTTTAAACTTTCTTATTAAACTAATTTTTTTTTTAAACTTGGCAATTAGCTATTGGTTAGAAAAAATTTTTTATTTTGTGGTCTAAAAATAAACGTATAAACGTGGCTGAAAAGATGGCATTTAGTTATTTTATGCAAAACTTTTTAACTTAAAAATTGAAATAAATGTAATCAGACATTTACAGAATAAAATCATACCTGCCAACACTCCTGTTTTTCCCGGGAGTCTCTCATATTTCAGACCCATCTCCTACCACCCTCCCATTTTGTTACTTCTCCTGGAAAACTTGTGTAATTCCACCCCACCCCTGGTTCTCATCTTTTGGTACAGTCTGTAACAACCCCTTTGGTATAGTATCCAATCGCCACAACCGCCCGAAACACGGTCCATGGTACAGTTACTAACACTACAATCACCCCCCTCATCCCCTGCCCCGGTTTTCAACTGTATATACCCACACTCCAACACCGGTCTCTCGGAATTTCAGAGACAAATGTTGGCAGGTATGAATATAACTAAACTAACTTAATTTAAACACATGTCTATATTATCATTAAATTAGGTTCTTTTTTGAATATAATAATATAGGTGCCATATTTTTGTTAGAAATGTTGGTAACACTTTAGTTTAGGTCACAAGTCACAGTATTAACAAACCTTTAACTAACACTACTAGCTTCATAAGCTACTAATTAGCAGTTTATTAATAGTTAGTAATGTGGTAGTTGGGTTTAGGTTGAGTAGGATTAGGGATGTAGAATTAGATTATACTTTATTACTTTTGATTTGATCATATCTTGATAAAAGACAGGTAATAAGCCAGATATTAATTACATGAATTGTGACCTAAACTAAAGTGTTACCGACATGTTTAAATTAATTTAGTTTTAAGTGCCAAGAAAACAGCATTTAATAAAATAACCCTGATTTTTAAAATTAAAAACATTGCTTCATTTTAGACAAATTGTAACTTTCTGGAAAAAAAATAAATCTCTATATTTGATATTTGGAAGACATTAATAAACCTTTATAGAACAATACAGAATGAAATCATACCTGCCAACACTTTTTTTCCAGGAGTCTCCCATGTTTCAGACCCATCTCCCGCCACCCTCCCATTTTGTTACTTCTCCCAGAAAACTTAAGAGTCCTCGCTGCAGAACGCAGCTTGATGATGTAGTCCGCTATGTAGTTGACGATCGCCTACACCTCCCCCTACCCTGAACCCAACCATCGCAGTAGCATGAACGTTACCTTAGAGGGCGGTACAAGGCCTGCTACGTAGTTGACGATCGCCTACGTCAGCAAGCTGGGGGCTGCAGCGAGGACATCTTAGAACATTTTCGTAATTTCACCCCATCCCCGTTTCTCATCTTTTGGTACAGTCTTTAACACTCCCTGCAGGTCAACTTTGGTATATTATCCAATCACCGCACCCGCCGAAACATGGTTCATGGTACAGTTACTAACACCACAAAAATCCCCCTGGTTTTCAACTGTATAAACCCACAGCAATACACCAACTTTCAAACCCCCATCCCAACCCCAGTCTCTCATAATTTCAGAGACAAATTGTGACCTAAAGTGTTACTGACATGTTTAAATTAATTTAGTTTTGATTGCCAAGAAAACAGCATTTAATGAAACAACCCTGATTTTTTTTTTATAATAAAAAAACCATTTCATTTTAGACAAATTATATTTTTCTGGTAAAAAATAATAATAATTCTCTCTCTATTTGATATTTGGAAGACATTATTAAACCTTCATAGAATAAAACCAATATTAACACTTCACTCAAACCCTTGCCTACTAAATCCTCAAATAATAGTGGCCTATTTCCCCCGCCCCCTTCATATAAATTTACTCAGCAGTATAAACGTACTTGCATGTTTATAAAGATAACATTTGTATTGGCAGCGTTCAGACGGATTATTCAGCATGTTTTTGCTCTTTTCCTGAAGGCAGAGACTTGTGGTGTGTCTGACCACGGGCCTGGCTTTGAAGCATCGATCCGAGAGATGTTTTTGATATTTAATGTATGCTCAGGCCTTGTGTTTTTCTGTCAGAAAGAGGATCAAAAGTTAATGCATGATGTAATGAGCCTGGAGGAACAAGACAACCTCTAAAGCAAAGTCTTCGCTCCGCTGAACAAAGTGCTCAGGCTGTTTAATCTCCTCCTCAGCTTAAATTATCCAGCTTTATTAAAGCCCTCGCTGTGTTCTCCAAATATGCAATAAATTACACCGCTTATATTACTTCTGAGAGCTTTATGAACTGTTGCCAGTCTTGCGTCATAACACCCTTGTCTTTTTCTATTTCGATTTAAAGCTTAGTTGTTATGACCCACCTGCCTTTTGTTATGACTGAGAAAATGCCTTGAAATATAATGAACTTGTGCCTTGTTTTGTTATCTGCATTACTTTTGATGATTTATGAAACGATTGACTGAAGTCTGAAAGACTATTTTAATTAAAAGACTATTATTAAGATTTAACCTCACTACGTTTCTACTTTATATGCTTAAGTTTTTTTTTTTTATCTTTGATTAAATATTTAGCCATGTGCTGTTTATGAAATGTCTTTTTACCGTTACGGTCAGCAATATTGAGCAACAGCAAAACTGCTTTGTACTTGTCTCCCATCACTGTCTGTATTCACTGAACGATGCATTTCAGCAAAATATGTATTGACAGGCTTGCTGGCAGCTTTTAAATAATACATTTCACCATGTTCTGTATGGAATATCAAAGTATATCAATAAAGTATGCACTATTTCCTTTGTGTGTTTATTAAATTTGAAAATCAAATGAGCTAAATTTAGGTTCTGTATTTTTAAATTTGGTATTTTTAGGATATTTTTTCATGGCAGTACCTTCTGTTAAAACAATCTATTCATGACATGTTAACCACCGAGCATGAACCTGGCCCTATCATGCACCCGGCGCAATCAGTCGCAAGTCGTGTATGGTGGGATTTGTTGTTATATTCAGACCAACCCTAATTTTAACGTTTTGCACCACGTTGTTTAAAATCGCAAATCAATTGGTGCGACTGTGTGGACTCATGGGTGTGCTTGTCTATAAAGGAGGTGTGTTAAGGTGCATTGTTGGCACGTTGCTATTTTGAGGATTTGAAATAGACCGTGCTATTGACCAACTGAAAGCTTGTCTAAAGTTCAGCGCAGAGTGCTTTAGTTATGCGCCTACTCACACATTACCTAATACACACGAGATGTACAGCAACACACAAATATTGTTATATGAACACCAAATTTACATTTGTCCACCTGTCGGGTTTTGGAGACGTATGCATCGCCATATGCGGCATAAGAATAGGACGTGTGTTTGGATATAACTTTGACCACGCTACATTATTATTGTTCATTTATCCGTTTGCTGGGAATTAGAACTGAACTGAAAAATTGTTTGAAACTAATCTTTGTGCTTAACTAAGCACTGTTTCTTTACTCCACGAAAGTAAAGGAGTAAAGTATAGAGTAAAAGTAAAGAGAAAGTAAAGCGGCTGAATGGAGGAGGCTCGTTCTTTAGCCTCATGCAGATGGTCTGTTTAACTGTTTTTTTTTTTTTTGCCAGAAGCATTCAGTTTTTCCACTTACAAAGTCTATCATGTAAATAGCAAATGTGCCATGGCGCGACGCAACTGACTCTTAAAGGGAATAGGAGATGATACTCTGATTGGTTTAATGCTCAAAACACATCCATAACTCATTAAGAGATTAAGCAAAACCCAGTTAGACCATGCACCAGGGCGCAGTGTATTATTCATCCTTAAAATAGCAAAGGTGGATTCGGACACGCCCTTAATGCTTTTGCGCTTTAGACTTTGCACCTAGATCGTTAAAATAGAGCCCTTAATTTCTGACTTGGGTGTTAAAATACAAATGTTTTTTTTTTTTTTTTAAGCTTATTAGAAAAGATTTTTTCACCCAAAGTAGTCATTTTTTACTTTGTTCCCCCCTAAGGACCTTATTTAAATTTATTTATTTGGAATTGCTAAAACCTTTACTAAGTTTGACATTCAAATTAGGTAAAAAGTGGTTATTGCTAAAAGGAAACATCTGCAGCTGGAAGTTAATGAGATATTTATATGATTTATTAAATTACCAATTAATTGTATTTTATTAACATCTATTTCAACTCTGGCTAAACCCAACCCTCAGTAATGTAAAAACGGTAATTATAACAAGAATCATTTATATTGTTTATTAATTTAATTTAAATTATACATCATATACATATACGTTAATATGGCAACCTTTCAAATGAATTTGCAAAACTCGGTCAACCCTAATTTAACTGCCTATGCTAGGGAGATACAATAGCGGTTACACTTGATAGCTTTACCTAAAAATGAGTTTTATACTAAAGGAATGGTCACATATGGCTGATTTCTCCCAGAATGAAGAAGAGTCTAACTAAGAATATGTAGTATGAATAGCACCACTCTAGCTTATTGCTGCAACCGTCCCCACTCTCCCCTATCCACAGCTGTATCTTCTAGAATTAACCATAAAAGGCTTTTTTTATATATATATATATATATATATATATATATATATATATATATATATATATATATATATATATATATATATATATATATATATATATATATATATATATATATATATATTTATAAGGAGAGAGAGAGAGTGAGAGAGAGTGAGAGAGTGTGAGAGAGAGTGTGTGTGTGTGTGTGTGTGTGTGTGTGTGTGTGTGTGTGTGTGTGTGTGTGTGCGTGTGTGTGCGTGTGTGTGTGTGTGTGTGTGTGTGTGAGTCAGGGACGAATTAGGGCCAGATGGACTCTGCTGACATTGTTTGCTATTTCTGCGCAGAATTTTGTTAAATTTATGCAGAATTATTTTGGGAGCATCATAACTAAAAACTTAATATTTGAATTAAATAAAAAAAATACCTATTTAACTTTTATTTAATGTTTACAATGCAAATCTAATTAGATCCACTTTATTTGGTAAATAAAGCAAGTCTCTCATATAATATACCTGCTAAAAGACAGAAAATATTACTTTACAAACTGTATTGTAAATAAATCATACGGATATATTCATGTTAGTCAATATTACTGTAATTTAAAAATTGAATAAATATAAATTTACACACATTTACACAAGTAAATAAACAGAATCAATGATAAATAAATACCTAGAAGTATAAATTATACCTTTACATTATATATAACATCATTGTCTATCATATTTTGTATTATGAGGGTCTAAAAAAACGAGTTTAATGTTTATTACATCGCAAATGTGTCCCACACCCTCAATCATGGAGCAGTCAAATTGGATAAAGATTTAGTTTTAAAAACGAAATAGTTAATATATATCACTTTTAGTTGTGAATCCATTTTAAGAAAACAAATCATTTAAAACGTTTTACAAGATGCTCTACATGCTGTTATTATTATTTTGGATTAAGACCAAATGTAGAAAAGGAGATTGAGTTATGCAAGAATAAAACAGCTAAATAAATCAAAGTACAAAAAGTGCATTTTAGAACATACGAGCCCGATGGAATTGGAATTGCAAATCACTAAACCCGTCCCTGTACGGAGCAAACTATGTAGGCCTATTACCTGGAAAAAGCACGTATGCAATACAAAATTTCAAATAAATCTGTCCGATACATCATTCATAATGGTTTGAAATGACATTATAGGAGGGGAAAAAGGCGACGCTTTAATAAGCAAAATATAAAATGCCACCAGGTGGCGCTGTTGCATAGGACAGAATCTCACAGCTGAACGTCAATGAAAAATGCTTTTCATTTGCAGAAGAGAGACTATACATACATCCAACTGAAACGTTTTCAATTCACTAGTATTCCTCAGAATAACTTTGAGCTGCAACGTGGATAGGCCTTATTGTTTCATTCAAAAGAGTTGGAAAAGAAAAGAGAAGTAACACACTCCTCTGAGGTGGATTGAACAAACAAGTTCTCAATATCACTGAGCTGATGAACAGACTAAAGCTGTGCTTCTAAGCACCAGCGAAACAATACCTCTGATTCCATTATTTCGTCTCAATAGCTGAAGTGAGAACAGTAGAAAAATATTATCTGGGTGTCGCCTCGCCTCTGTCATCATTTACAATGGCGGTAATTTACATTCAGCGCCGCTAATTTCTGTGCTCTCGAGGGCCGCGGCAATTCGTCATTTCACCGCGAGCTGCTCTTCCTCTGTGTGGAGTCTTTTCAAAATGAAACCAGCGAAGGAAATGACAGAGAACAATAAGACGCATTCAGAAAGTTCTCAAAGAGCAGCTGAGGAGGCTGGATTTGACTAGAATCCTCGGAGAAATCCTTCAACAAAGCTTGACGTCACTGCGGGGCCGTAACCTCACTAGACTCGATCCTCCTACGCCGCAAATTCAACCGGTAAGTTTTCAATTGCTAATTGTACATTTATATGCCCACGGGGATGGCTGCTAATTAAATACAAGGGAGAACCAGTTAAATATTAATAACTGATTGTTGTCAACGTGTTTCATGTGAGCTTTTTGTGGGTCATTAATGTCCCCTCTGTATGCCACTTTTTACGTTCAATAGCCATCTTTCACAAACCAGGTTGGACCACCTTCGTCTTCAGAACTGATTCAGTTCTTCATTGGAAAGGATGTAATGGCTGTTGTAGGGCTGGAAGATATGGCAAAAATTTATATCACGATATATTTCTCAATTTCGGTAGATACGATAGGCCTAATTTCGATATCGATATGGACAATATTAAAAAGCCAGGAAAAACTTGCAAGACCGCGCACAATGGATGTCTGTACCCACAAATGTCTGCAAACTGATTTTTTAAAAATATAAAAACAGTACAAAAAATGTATGTTTACTTTTTATTTGTATTTATATATATAGACTAATATTTTATATAACACATTTAACAGATTTAATACCTCTATTCATCACATTCTTTCTATTTCATAAGCTTTACAATAACCTGATTCATGACATGTTTGTGAATTTTATTTTGTACGTTTGGGCGAGTGCTATATGCCAGCATGCAGCGAGTTTGTGTATAATGTAAGTGTTAATTTGGGTGTTTATGCAAGGATCGAGATGTATATATTACTCTCCGGCACATTTTGCAGAGCACCGAAACAAAACATTTATCGGAACTTAAAAAGCCGAACCACTTCCACACCATTGCATTAGTCTTTTCTCACTCATCAACTATTTCGTCTGCATTCTTACTTGTGGAGGCTTGTTCATTCACATTTGTATTCAGGGCACTAATTTTGTAGCTAAAACTTTCTGCTATGGAGCTTAACCAACTACTGAGCGTTGGCAGCGCGTGTCTGTGATGTACATCTCGCTCTTTCTGACGACTGAGCACTGAACGTCATTTAGCAACAAATGATAATATATGTTATTATACAAATATATATATATATATATATATATATATATATATATATATATATATATATATATATATATATATATATATATATATATATATATATATATATATATATATATATATATATATATCAGGGCTCGAAATTAACTTTTTTACTTGGTAGCAACGGTGCTCACAACTACAAATATTTAGCAGCACCAAAAATAAATTAGGAGCACTAGAACAAATTTAGGAGCACCCACCAGAAATGAATGAGCAACATTGCAAATTGTATTTTAAGGGATTTATTGTATTTTAAAACAACATCAATTAGGACTAACAAAAACCAGAAACTACTATCTAACTAATGCTGAGATGACATTGATATTTGTGTGCAATAATTCCAAAATCTATGTCTAATAATTACAGAATATTAATGATGATGAAAATGACAATAATAGTAACAATGAATTACATTTCTCATTAGGATGCTGCCTTGAATGCAAGTTATCAGCTATAAAAAGTCTGTTACTTCATGAAAAATAAATGTATGGTTTGCATCAAACAAAAATGAAGCATTGCAGTAAGAAATTTATTTTGCCCTATTTTTATATGCATGTTAATTTAATAAATAATATTTCTGCTACAAAACAAACAAAAGACTATAATAAATCATTCAATTCAATGCTGAAAGCTGCAAAACAGTCATCAGTAACTAAATAGAAAAATAATATACATCAAGAAAGAACGGACAAAAGAAAGTAAAGTCTCACTTTCACTCTTTAAAAGTTTTTATTTCGGTCCGTCTCATTTTAAAGGCTCAGTCTCGTGACGAGCTTATCTTCATTTTTCGGTGTTTGTGGAAAGCAGGCGAGTCAGCCGCATTAATTTATGAGCAGACAGAGCAGGATTCTCGTGAAGACCACCGGCGCAATACCGCTCTTTGTTATGAGCCGCAGTTTCAGTGTAAACTTAGTAAAGGCGAGCTTCTTTGGCAATGATGTGTACAGTATTAGATTTTACATTAAGTGGACATTTGGGCTGAACACGCAGTGAATGCAACGTATCAAGATTCAGGCACCTTCTCCGAAAACACTCGATCTCAGCTGGCGGATCAACATTCACCACGTCATGATTGCTCTCATCTGCACCATTATTTGTAACTTTAGGTGGGGTTTGTAAACCTGTGTACTCCTCACTCTTCAGGCGTTTGCATTTCCCGCAGTCAGAAAAGCTCCCTGTCATCTGACCGCGGAAAGCCTTGAGTGATTGACAGCTAATATTATTAACCAATATAGCGGCAGGGAAGACCGATTCAACACGTTTTGGTCGCATATGCAACCAAAATAGGGGCGATTTCGAGCCCTGTATATATGGAAATTTATATCGAAATACCGGAAATGGGTTTAAAACTTATATCACCGTTATTGAAAAAATATATAAATAAATCTACCGCGATATATATTGATATCGAATTATTGTCCAGCCCTAGGGGGTTGTGACAGTCATGGGAATCATGCTAAAGTGACCCACGAAAAAGAAGGGGGGGGGGGGGGGGGGGTGGGGTTTGTGATGGAGAGCGCGAAGTGAAGACTTGGAAGGGCCGGGGCACCCCCTTGCACGACCCTGTCCAAATCTCTCCCATTTTCGGCACACCGCAACGTAACGTAGGAGTGTGGTTTCCCCCCCGCTGAATTGATTGACAGCCACGTATTAACATGTCTCCTTAGTAACGTGCATAATCATATCATAAAATACATAAAAGACTTATTCAGTTCGCTGTGTCAGTCATCATCAAATGTGATCAATGAGTTTTACAAGTTTAAAACATTTAAAACAGTGCATGTTTGGAATAAATTACAGCGATTTCACCCTCTTTATCATCACAGCCGCATGTCAGTACAATTAGGAAAGAAGACACTTCAATCCTGGTTTGTGGACGTTAAATCAGGTTTATTTTGTACATTAACATAACGGATATCAATACAGCGGTGTATATTAACATGTATCCTGTCACATTTGCCATGCAAAAACAGTGCACAGTTAATTGCGCCTGCTGTGTTTGTGTGTCCGCTGTGTGTGTGTGTCTGTGCATGTGCGTGAACTTTGCAACGACATTGTGTGTGACTCATTGCAGAAAGGCTTGAATTAACTCCACAACAAATTAATCAAATAATAATTGGGAAAGTTCTTACTGTAGTATTTCTCAGAAACGTTATGCGAGCTCTGCTTCCTCATGTCTGTCACTGTGCTGTTTATCTGATGCAGGAGACGACACTCTCTGACAGACACATGGGAACGGTGAGCGGGAAGAACCAGCATTAAAGGCACAGGCAACAAAAACAGCTACAAGATGGTCAGCTGAAAATTATAAACTTCTTAAAAAGTATAATAAATAATTTGATGGGTGTTTAGAACTTTACAGACACATTCTGGAGACACAAAAGACTTGTCCTAAATCTTGAAAAAGGGGTAAAATAGGTGCCTTTAAAGCCAAAAATGAAAATTCTGTTATTAATTAATCACCCTCTTGTTCAAAACCCCGTCTAGGAGCATACATTAAGGAATTTTAGGTGTAAAAGACAGCAAAGCATCTTCGAAACAGACCAAGATGTCTTCATTGGCTCAATTGAAATATTATCAAGCTACAAATGAGAATAATGACTTTAAACAGTTTTTTTTTCTTCCCAGTGTCAGTATAGGGTGCATATCCATGAGCACTGTGCACTGATGTATACCCCGGTTGCTCACATACAATATCTTCTGTTTGAAACAAAGCACTGGTGCGGCCAAGCGTATACAGACCCTATACTAATCACAGGAGAAGACACTGTGAATAAAGTTATTTTTTTTGTGATGATTTTTTTGGTACTTTGAACAAGTCTGGAAATTTACGGTCTATGAAGGATGAGGGAGCTCTCAGATTTAACCTGAAAGATCTTGGTTTGTGCTCTGAATATTAATGCAGGTCTCAGGGGTTTGGAATGACAGAAGGACTGGTAATAACAATTTTTTTTTTTCGGGTGAACTTACACTTTAATGCTGATTAAGTTTTTGGGCTGCATATCCATCATGTGACTCTCCCATTCCATTACATACGAAAGGTACTGTCGTATTGAGATCTGGTAACTGTGTAGGCCACTAAAGTTTAGTGAACTCGCTGTCATGCTCAGGAAGAAAGTTTGAGATGATTTGAGATTTGTGGCATGCTGTGTTATCCTGCTGGAAGTAGCCTTCACAAGAAGAGTACACTGTGACTGTGCTCATAAAGAGATGGACATGGTCAGCAGCAGTGCAATTCTGCAACAGTAAAATTGTTTAATAATGCTCAGCTGCACTATGGGCCCAAAGTGAGCCAAGAAAATATCCTTCACACAGCAAAACATCCCCAATTCAGCTTGAACTACTGATACAACAAAGAATGGATCCATGCTTTCACATTTTACACCAAATTCTGACCATATAGCATTCGATTTGAGACTCATCAGACTGGGAAGGCGGTTTCAAGTCTTTTAATGTACAGTGTTGGTGAGCACGAGTAAAATGTTGCCTCAGTTTTCTGTAATTAGACTGTAGGAGTAGCCATTTCTGCTACTCTAGCTCATTTACTTGAAGGCTTGATGCATTTAGTGTTCTTGTGAGATGCTCTTTAGCAGAACTTTCATGCTGTATAATCTGCATACAATATGTTACCCTACTGTACATATTTTCAGCTGCTTAAAATGTGGCATTCAAATGACAGGTTGATATTAAATTTCACCTAAAATTGTTGACTGATGATGAGGGCTTAAAAAAACATCTATTAAAAGGTTAGGCCAGGGATGGACAGAGTTTGCCATCTTGAAATTTTGCAAGAGTTATTTTATTCCTGTAAATTCTTTTTTTTCTGACTTGGGTAATAGAAAGTTATTAGTCATCCACTTTTTAAGATAAGCTATACAATCTGTTAGTTTTGTGAATGTGCAAATTATCAAGTTGTGAGAAGATAGAGTTGTATATCATTGGCATAAGTGGAAACTAACTCCCTCTAGCAGTAGCATATGTACTGTAAATGTAAAAAGCAAGGGACCAAGAACTGAGCCTTGTGGTAACCCAAAGTGTACCTTTGATTGATATGATGTCTCTTCATGGTCACTGTATTATTACAGTACATTCAAAAAATTCTGTACTGGGTATTTACTGTTACAGTTTGCTGTATTTTACCATTTACCGTACAACAGTGGTCCTTAACCCCCAAGAAAAGTCTGTGGATCAATTGGTACCAGGCCGCACAATAAATAATTATTTCCGTTTTGTTTATTATTCGAGTCTGAATAATCTTTTATTTAGAAAAAATACTGTATTCTCTCAGTTACATCCCGGACACTTGACCATCAAAATTTAACCCACAAGCAGCAAAATGAGTAAGAAACTGACATCTTTGTGAAGGGGAAAAGGCTCAGTGAAAGACACAAGAACTGCCAAGAAATGGATTTGCAACCCATTTGTCAACAAATCAGGTGAATCCAACTGCTGGAGATCGCAGTTGACGGCAGCCTGAGGGGCTGTTCACATTTTGCGACTTTTATATGCGCAACTTTGTTATATCCAATAGAGAGGCAAGAAGTTTGCACACATATTGGGAGCACACACCCAGTTGAAAACATCTCAATTGCCACGAGGGCACCGCAAGTCATGTGACAAGAACTGACCGATCAGCTTCATACCTTGTATGAAATATACACGTTGATAGACTAATTATATCAGACAAACACAAAACACCCAAACACTGCTGTGCTTTGTGAATTTCTTCATAAATAAAACTTGTATCAGAGTTGCAGCAATACAATTACGTATACCCACCCCCTTCTGCCGGCTCGCAGTAAAATTGTCAAGTGTTAACCGGTCCGCGGTGTTAAAAACGATGGGGACCACTGCTGTACAATGCATTCTTGGAAATTATTAGCTACTGTACATATAAATACAGGAACACAGCCACGTTCAAACATCCAACAACTGAACCATGTTCAAAATCACCTTTCTTCCCCATTCTAATGCTCAGATTCTTGACCATGACCACATGCCTAAAGTTGCTGCCATGCGATCGGCTGTTTAGTTACTGCATTAGGGATGCTCCAATCAGGATCTTTGCAGCCGATATGGAGCACCGATTCCTTGCCCTGGTGATCGTCCAGAGTACCGATTCTAATGCTTCATTGCGATCTGTTATCTTGCTCATTCACTCTCGTTGCCTTGATTTCCAGGTATTTTAACAAATTTTTGGGGATCACAGAGCTGGTATGAATATGCGCGAGACTTACGGATGAGACACTAGACAGGGGCAATCCGCTCTGCTTCTGTCACAGCAGCTCAAAACACTGGATATGCATTGGCTGCAAGACCATCACTCACGCGAGACACGCCAATAGACTGTATAAACAGGTCACACAGTGTCTGTATATATTTTAGCTGTTGTGACGCGAGCGCATCGATTGCTCATGCCCCCACGCATCATTTACCTCCTCACGTGTTGTGGCTGCTGTGGGCCATATATAATAAACGGGACTGCATGTGCTTGTAAACTCAAACAAACACCTGCGATCGGTTCCTGAGATCATGAGTACTGATCCAGTCATGAAATGTGATTATCGGCCAAAACCGATCTTCGGCCAATCGATCATAGCATCCCTAATTTATTAACGCATTAACGTATTTGTATTAATTTTGATTTCACATTACCCAAATATTTACGTTAGATCCCCTTCAATTATGATTGTGGCCACATACTTGCATAACTCTGAAGGAGCGTTTCCCTTCACTGAGCAACCTTTAAATAAGCATCTTCAATTTCTTCTAGATGCATTGGGCCGATACGCTCTCTACTCATTGATAATACTGTGCCTTTATGAAAGCAGCATAATAAAAAAACCTTAACAGCTTTTTTGAAATATAGCCTGTGATACAGCTAGCTGGAAGCAAGAACTGTATAGTGTCTGCTAATTAAGGATTTACATCAAACAAGATATTTGTTCTGGAGCCTGTAGTGCATTTGGTTTGTTGATGGCGGTGTGTGTTAAAAAAAAATCCTGCTGTGCCCAGGGGCCGATCCTACTGCGAATATAGTATAAAGAAAGAAAATATAAAGCTTGTGTCCATAAGAGTAGCCATTATTAATTATTCATGCTGAGTGGGAATAGTCGTACTTGCTAGACTTTGTTATTCAATGATAGGATGCATTGATTGACTACCGTAGACATTCGCTACTCTTACACGTGTCGGATCAATCCATGTGTGTGTGTGAAAGAAAGAAAGACGGACTGATGGAAACAGGGAGGTTCAAGACTGCGGGGAGTTATGGCAAAGGACTGAAAATCTATCATGGTGACAGTATGCATGGGGAAACGTCAATACGCGTCACACACAGAAAACCTTCCGGGTGGATAAAGGAAAGCGACAAGCGCAGAGCCAAGGATCTGTGTGCGGAAACACAGGTGCAGCCGTGCTTATCGGGTTTCTGGTTGTCCAAACATAGCCCGCTTCATTTTTTTTGATTAATATTATTGATCCGGCCAGGAAAATTACGGTAGCCCACTCACCCGATATAAACACGGCTGATATCAAAGTTGCTTCTCTAAAAGTTTAGAGAGAGGGACACGTCTGGGCAAGTACAGCCAGGATGTGTGTGCTTGCATTAATAGTCTCTTCTATATATCCTCCAGCATATGTGACCGAGAAGTGCTCTACTTGTCAAATCTGAACTTTTTGTCTCCTTAATTAGCATATTGAGAGGAGTGCCGTCATGGCAGGTGCTGTGGTTCGTGAGTCTGAACTTAACTTTCTCAAGTGGAGACTTTCGGATTCAGCCCCGACGTCTTCATCGCCAGCTATTGAGCTAAAGAGGAAGCAGTGATGTATAATTGACATAATTATCCACGAATAAGTCAATTCTTTGTGCCAACACTATTTCTAGACGTCGCTGCTTTTCTCTGTCCCACCGGGCCTGATTTCCCTCTCCCCGAGATGAAGCCAAGTGAATCTAAATGGGACGCATGTTTTATTCAGGAGACAAGTGATATCATGGCTCGTGGGTTGGGGGTGTGTGCTTGAGTGTTTTTGTTTGGGTTGGTGTTTGATTGGAAGTCACTAAAGTGAAATTACTTCACCTATTGATTTTTCTGGCTCATTTTCTTACGATTTAAGAACACGGCCGGAAGAAAATGCTTGCGTGGATATCTTAGTTAAGAATGGCATTAAATCTACAGCATGTAATGAACCTCTGAGATGCAGGGGGTGAATTGGATGTTGTGAGTTTGAGATGCCAATGTTTAATTGCATCATTCATCAGCGTGACAGTATACGTTTTGCTCAGTTTTGGGCAAATTACGTTTATGTTTCTGTGGTAATGCATCAGTTTTGTGGACACAAAAGGAAATTATGTTGCTTAATATATTTTTCTCTGTCTTTTCAATTTTCAACCAGCAGTTTCTTATACCACTGAGTCATCTGAGGGTTAATTGTGTACATTTACACAACATTGATACACTGAATACATTGTGTACAAATGACAAAAATTCCTGCAGAAAGCATCCTGTAAAACAACACTATAGCTGGGTATCCTATCCAATCTGTGTTAATGGGCATTTACAAAAAAAAAAAAAAAAAAAAAAAAAAAAACGCATGAGAAACGACTGTTAGAAATCACAAATTTTTAAATAGTTGTGCAAATGGCAGATGGAAATGCATTTGCAAAATAAACTGTTATATTATCTTTTACAACAGTTCTGTCTGGTTGATAACCGTGCAATATTTTGCCAGTAACAGCCCTTGTACCGCCTCTTAACCCTTCACCCTTGTGTATTACTCCGCCCACATACAGCAACAAGCATAGGACACTCTACCGTTTGACAAATATTGCAGCTGTTGGGCTACATACTGTACTTTTGGGGATTTTTTTTAGTCGAAAATGTTATATTGCAACTATGCAGTTTTTATTTATAAGGATAATATCCTCATGAGACCCCGCCCATTGACTGGTGTCCTCTGTAGTGCACAGTGTTTTCATGAATTTTCTTTGAATTTGAGCTACTCTGTCAAGTCCTGTTGTACTGTGCATCCTGGGCTTTCTAGTGATATGTCATTTGATTGGCTGGCATGCTAGGAACCACTTCTTACACTGCATCCAAAATGGCCGACATACAAAAAAAAGCAAATTTTATGGGATGGATAGTGGCATGTAGAATTTTGCTTTTTAAATGTTTTTTTTTTACCATTATTATTTCTACATATATTTGTTTATTAAAGTGTCAGGAACAATACATTTAGCTTTCAAAGCTGTTAACTTGTTTGTGTTTCCAAATATCATCCTTTTTTAAAATGTCCACTATAGTGGACACCAGGACCATCTTAATGTAATTAATGACTGCATGTTGTAGGGGGCAGAACTGAAGCAGAGAGGATTCTTTATAAGATAATTGAGGGAGACTCTGATTTAGAGTCTGACAATCAGACAATTAGAGAATTAGAGACAATTAGAGAATGACAATTAGTTTTAAAAATCGCTTTTATGTTAAATTTCTTATGGATAAACATTTTTTTTTGAGTTCGACTCGCTTTCAGACTCTTTCTCTTTCAGGAATTTCAATACAAAAGGAAAAAAATGGCTTTAGCTTTTGCTACATTAATATTGGATTAATATTCCTTTACAGCCCTATCCTGTACAGTTTTGTCATCTTGAGTGGCGGTCGTTTTGAACTAAAATAGTCCTGTGGTCCACTACAGTGGAGATGCTGTAAAATTAAAAACAAAATGTAAAATCTAAATTGTAGAATTCTTTTTTTATCCCAGAGGATGTAGGAAATCCAAAAAAAAAAACATTTTCTTTGGGTCTCAGGAGGATATATGTGCCTATTTTAAACATTTACAATTTCTGAGAGGCCAGCCTTTATGATGCAAGCTGAGATTGCATCACTCAGCGATGCAATGTCAGACACAATGCACTCAATGGAGCGAGTGACGCCACTGTGAGGGGTAGGGTTAGGGGTGGGGTTAGTTGAGCCCGTTCAAAAGCATTAGATGCAGCACAGATTGCACTGCATGAGGTCTGCATCCAGACCCCTCTCTGTCATGCTAAGCAAAGACAGTTGATGTTGTCCATCAACAAGATGGTGACAGAGTATTGTGAGATGGGACTCGAATATCAGGAATGGGTGTTGTGTTGGCAAAAAGAAAGAAGAAATGGCTGCATCCGTTTAGCGTGTTTCCTTATGGCAAACACAACATCAATCTGGTAGTTATTGCGTTGCTTTTTTGGGGTTAATTATTGTGATATGTTGATTGCAACCGAGAAATACTGTAGATTGTAATAGACTGTAAGGAGATACCTCTGTAGACGGATGGCATTTCATACCGTTCAGCCTTATAATCTTAAAATGTCAGCAAAATCAGCAGTTTTTTCATCACATTAGACATTACGCTAGAGAATCATTCACATACTAGCGCTAAAGTGACGTTGGTGAATTTGTAAGCGCTTCTGCGGTTTTGACGTCAGCTGCAGTTGTGAAGGAATGGTGGAAGTAGTTTCTAATACATAAGGGTTTTTAGACTCTGTGTTTGATTTTCTATTTTATACTCGCACTGCTACTCATTTGATATTGCTCATATATCATATATAAACACCCACGTGACTATGTTTGCATTGCTTACTGTTTGTTACCAGCCTACCAATACCCTAGTCAGCTGCTCTAACAACTTGATGGCAACAAACCTTTCACTGAAGAGATTCACTACACATTAGGATGGAAAGCACACAACATGCTGTCTTCTAGTCTGGCATTATTGTTTTGGGTGTCAAGTACTTGTGCATCTCTATGGATCAGAGATGCCCAAAGTTGGCTCACGGTAACCTTTGATTTGACCTGCCATCTTATTTAGCAAGAGATGGAGAATGTTGGTGGCTGGTGCTAATGCCTTTGACAGAATTAATCAATATGAATTTTGAATTTAACGTAATCTTTTGTTTCTTAGTTTTATTGCTGAGCTACAAAAAAGGCAACTGAAATTAAATTATTCGATTAAATGTTGTAAATGAATCAGACATTTAAAATGTAAATACTGTCACCTGACGTACATTTGACATCTGCAAGCATATCAAAGTAGAGGCAGGTGCATCTCCACTGGTGTATTCAACATTGAACTCTATTGTGGTATAGATGGAATTGTTTATACTTTTACTGTAATAAGTTCATTTTAAAAATGTTACAAATGGTACTGTATTAGATATTAAATATGTTTTAAAAGCAACATTTTCTAGCGTTTTATTAAATAGTATATTTGAATAAATGAAGAAATTCCCCTTAGTAAATTTAATGTAATACGGTTTGGTATATAGTTGGCCCACAGCCAAGTTTGGTTTTTGGCCCTTTATAGGAAAAAGTTGGCGCACCCCTGCTATAGACTGAACATGTAATCTAAATGAGCATGGCCTCACAGTTTTCAGTGAATGGTGCACTTTGATAGTTGCACTTTTCATCCCAGAATTGAAGCCATGGGTTATGTAACATTTCACACTTATAAGGCTTTTGCAAGACAGTATGGAAACATTCATTTCCAGAATGTTATAAAGGTTATACATTATTTCTAAAAACAAAAAGAAAAACAAACAAACATTGCATTCAATTATACTTTGATTATCTGCATATTTAATTTACTAGAATTGCTGCTTTGACACAACATGCATTGTAAAAACCACTATATGAGTAGTTGAATTGAAGACAACACACTCATTTCCTGGATACCAAACAACAAATAATGTATTAACTCGTAATGTGTCGTTTTAGTTTTTGACATCTGAGTAAAATACCAGTAACACAATTATTTAGATTTCCTTTAATTTAGCAAAAAGGTGTCTTTGAATATTGCACACCAATTCCTTTTATTAATATATGAAACAACAAGTCTTTCTGTGAATTTTTTTTTTTAAATCTTCACAAAAAAAGTTTAACGTTTATGATAAACAATAATGACAATGATATTATTTTATTTAAATAAATAAATAAATAAATAAAAAGCAGATAATGTTGTATTTTTGTGGCAACACAGATGGAGTTATTTACACAAATTGCATGCTTGTGTTGTGCTGTATTTGTAAAATCAAAACTATAAATATAGTCAATATGCAAAGCAAATATAAATGCTAAGCCTATCAACATGACATTTCAAAACCAGGATTAATAACCCAAGTATGGACCATATATGGACATGCACACAGCTCAACTGGTAGCTTGTGTCACCAACAACAAAACTCAACTTTGGTTTGATTTCAGAGGAAGAACAAAATAGCCTGAAGCCACCTTAATGCATTTGCCAGATCCCTAAAATGTGCAAGGAACAAGATAACCCAGGGTTAAAAATGATAACCCGGAATTATCAATTTCACATGTGAACGCTTTGCTTAGAAAAGACCTGACAGCGGTGCTCTAGCTAAAACAACCTATAACTTCACGCCATCTAGATGGGATAACTTTCCTGCACCATTACCTTGTCAGAAACGCCTATAAAGTAAAGTCTTCATCGCATCCAGGCCTTCTGAGGAACATAAAGGGACGACAGTGCACCAAATTCACAACCCTCCCCAAGGGGTCACGCTGACAGTATCCCATTTCTCTTGCTGTTCTCTCTGTCTACAAATCCAGCTAAGCTAAAAGTAGATAATTCGTTTCAGACAGAGCACAGTATGAGAGCTCTCCTGGCTTTGGGAGCCATCACACTCAATCCCACCTCAAATAAAGGAGGCATGGGAAAGTAACTTTATGCGGGATTTTTTGACATTGCGATGGTGTTAACAGAGCTTAACCTTCTCCGGGTTTAATTTGCTCAGGTGCCTGTTTAAATGTCAGCGCTGGCCTGCTGATTGAAGACTCCCTGGCTCGCTGTATTCAGATGAAGTTATTAAACATCTCTAGTCTGCCATTTACGTAATGTCTTGGTATATTAGCAGGCGTTAGGTTATGGCTTTGAAGTGAAAAACGAAGTTGAACGTATACAGACCCTCGCCTTTTTTTAAAGAGCCCATTCAAATGCATTTACTAGACAAAACCCCATTTCCAGCTAATATCGAAATCCAAAAAAAGGAAATGTCCATGCAGTATATAGACATGTACACTATAGAGGAGCTAGTGGGAGCTCGGCTACCCCAATTAACACATGGGGCTCTATTTTAACGATCTAGGCGCAAAGTCTAAAGAGCATGGCGTAAGTGTCCAAATCCACTTTTGCTATTTTAAGGATGGAAAAATAAGGTTTGCACCCTGGCACATGGTCAAACAGGGTTGTGCTTATTCTCTTAATGCGTTATGATTGTGTTTTAAGAATTGCATGCATTAAACCAATAGAGACTTATCTCCCATTCCCTTTAAGAGTCAGCTGTGTTGCGCCATGGCGCATTTGCTATTTACATGGCAGACTTTGTAAGTGGAAAAAAGCTTCACTAGCGAGAAAATGGTTAAACAGACCATCTGCAGCATGAGGATAAAGAACGAGCCTCCTCCATTCAACCTCTTTCTCTTCACTTTTACTCTTCTTCACTTTCATGGATAAGGAAACAGTGTTGTACACACTCCACTGAAGACAATCACCAGCCTACATATTTAATTAGTTTGTTAAGCGCACAGATTTGTTTCAAAACCATTTCTAAATTCAGTCCTAATTTTCAGCAAATGAATAAATGATCAATAATGACAATAATAAGTGTGGTGAAAAAAAATGAGTTCCATCCAAACACACACATCCTTTTCTAATGCCCCATACGGTCCAAAACCCAAATGGTGGACAAATCTAAACTTGTTTTTATTAAAACAAGTATAAATATGCATATAATAAATACTGCTAATAATACTAATAATAATACTAATACTAGCAATAATAACAACAACATTATACAAGTACAAGTTGTCATAAATAAACTGATAAAAAGCCCCCCGAGGTGAAGGAGGTAGTGGTTTTTATATTGATGTAGAAAAAAAATCATTTTTGTAATATTTTAATCCTTTAAATCTTTTTCATTTGTAAAGATATTTGTGTATTGCTCTACATCCTTTGTGTATTAAGCAATGTGTAGGCGTTTAAGGTGCACAACTAACGTGCTCTGCACTGGACTTTAGACCAGCTTTCGGCCCATGACCTCTACTATTAGTATTAATTATTAATTACTATTAGTTCCTGGTAGTTACTAATGATACTACATTATGTAGTGTAATTTATTAATGAAGAGTTGTAAATATATATACACAATATAATGCTCATTCCTATAATATTTTATTTATTAGGATTATTCTAGTCCTTTGGTAATAACACCACCAGTCACCAGTTGCTTTTGGGTGTATACAATAAGGACAGCTCAATTTACTGTAAATATGCTTTTACCTTTGTTTGTGGTAAACACTCTTTTAATGCATCACGTCCATTATAAGCTGCAAACTCACATTTTTAACAGTCATATCATTGAAAACTCATTTGCTATGTCATATTCAACAGCAGGGAGAGATACACAATGAAAACAGGTAAAATGAACACATTATAAAATATTGGAGAAAGATAGGGCATTTAGGAGCTCTCCAACCTAACAAATGTTAACTGTCAGGTGTCGTATTTGAACTGCAATGGACTAAACTGTTGAGAGAGTTAAAAAAAAGCAGAATTTGTAATAATTTCAATGGTCACAACTGAAACTTTAATGGACTTTTCGGTGTCTACTGGTCAGTTTTGCCTTCTAATGGTGGTATGTGAAATCCTAATGGAATGGGTCACAGTAGAAAATGATGGTTCGTGTTGTTTTTAAATGGTATTTGTAGAAGAAACCATTAGAACTTCGGTTTTATTTTCTCAGCACACTTTTTTTAGTCTGTTTTTTCACACAACATGATCTATACCCTGCTTCAAAAGATTGAAAATCGATCTGGGCAACTCTATTTAGATCTACTGTTTTTATAAATCACTACAATGGTCGAGTGAATGACATAATTGTCATTTTTGGATGAGTAATGCGCTTCTGCAGTTTTAACTATCTGCCCTCTGCTGACATTTTCAAACAATCTGATTAATGTTGACCTGTGCTCCGTTAACCTTTCGCACGCAGCATTGTATGTTCGGTGTGTCTGAACTGACTCTGGCCTTCATGATGAGATGTTGAGAAAAGAAACAACAGAGAAAGGCATGCTATTGATTTGCCATCCAGCTCTGCTGCCGTAATCACCTGATTGTTCCAGACAAATATACAGGGGAATCGACGAGAATACCAAATGAGATCCCGCTCCCTTCTGGCCTCAGCCAATACAAGGCATTTTAGTTAACCCAAAGGCTGGGTAATAAGAGCTATATTTAAACCAGTCCAGGATATTTGGCCTTTATTTCCTGTGTTTGGATGCTTTGATCATTTTCAAATGAATTTCACAGAGAACGCAGCCAAAATAATCAGCAAGAGTGCATGTTTGGGTCTGGTTTTTGCCTTGTTTTGGGGAACAAATGTCGCCACAATAATATTAAAATCTGAAATCATCAGCATTGACAGATCAAGCCAACAGAACCCATGTGGAAAACATGGCTTATGATAAAAATAAAAGCCAAGAATGAAAATGTAAAAACACAAATGTGAAAATATGATTGATACACTCAAACATGATTTTAGCTGCTTGTTCAAACTACTGAGCTCAACAATTCTTGAAATTTAAGGGGACAATTAAATTGTTTTATGTTAAATCCACTTAAATGCATTCAGTCATTCATTTTCCTTCGGCTTAGTCCCTTTATTAATCAGGGGTGATCACAGTGAAATAAACCGCCAACTTATCCAGTATAGGTTTTACACAGTAGATGCCCTTCCAGCCGCAACCCATTACTGGGAAACACCCATACACTCTTGCAGTGGTGCCGCTGAGGCCCCCCCACCTACCCGCCCAACCCTCCAATACCCCCACCCCCCTTCAATTTTGTCTGCGACATCACACATCAACAAATCTACTCCCAGCTCTTCAATTTCGTCCGCGACACATATACACACTGTTTCTCCCCCCACCCCCACTCTTCACTTTCGCCCACGACACATCAACCACCAACCCCCTCCCCCCCATTCAATATCGTTCTTAACATAATCAACATTGCACCCCCCCCGCCATCCCTTTGCTCTTCACTTATGTCTGCGACAAAAAACCCCTCCTTCCCCCGCTCTTTACTTTCCACCGCGACACCATCAAAATGTTGTCCTAGGGCCAGCACTAGCCTGCAGCGCCCCTGTACTCTTTCGTTCACACGCATACACTACTTCCAATTTAGTTTATTCAATTTACCTATAGTGCATGTCTTTGGACTGTGAGGGAAACTAGAGCACCTGGAGGAAACCCACGCAAACACTGGGAGAACATGCAAACTCCACAAAGAAATGCACAAATATATTGACTTTCTTTTAGATGTGTGTGCATGTGTGTGTGTGTGTGTATATATACATGTGTGGGGACATGAATACATACAGTATTTAAGTAATTATACTATGCATACCTATGCATAGGTTGTAAAGACAAAAAATTTGTAAGAATGTCCTCATTAGAAGAACCTTTGAAAACTTTGGCCATTTATAGTTTGACTCGCTCTGAACAAAGACGTGTTTACACCCATATTGCCTCTGGGCTGTCACTTAATTTCCTGCTAATTAGCTGGAGAAGTTAATAGACGTGCTGCTTATTTCTAAAGTAAATGTCTTCAGAAGTACATCTAACTCTCGGCCCAAACTTACACGGCTAATTCGTAATTCTTTTTTTTTCTTCTCCCTTATAAAATCAACACATCTGACTTTTTAAAGAGCCTTTAGCGGTCTTCAGATAACTCTGCTTCTTGTAATTGATTATTTAAAGAATGTTACTGGCTGATTTGCTTTGGTCAGTGTTGGGAAACTTTTAAAACTACTAACTACACAATTTAAAGTAGAGTTAAAGGGATAGTTCACACAGATATGGAAATTTACTCTCCCTTAAATGATTCCAAACATTTATGTTCACAACAGTTGTTTTGAAGAATGCTATAAATTGGCAGCGATTCTAGGCACATACAAAAATGTCACATACAACATTTGCAAATTGCAATCTAAGGAGCCAATAAAACTGGTGCCAAATACCAAAAAGAAGAATGGAATTTGCTACGGTAGGAGACACAGTGGGCAAAATTTCTTATATAATAAATTACTTGCACCTCAGAAGATGAAAACGAAATGCAATGAACACACGAAAGACACTCTTTGAGAACACAGACACTTTCACAAGACAGTTCTGGGAGGTAATACAATAATAATAATAATAATAATAATAATAATAATAATAATGATTTTTTTTGATGACAGACTTTGGCTTAGGCATTTTAGAATAACTAAAACTGTGCAAAACAAAATAGAAAAAAAAACAACAAAAAAAAAAAACAACAACAACAATATTCTAGTTAAGAAATATGCCAAAATTATGCGTTTTTCCTTAAAATAAGCAAAATAATCTTGTTTTTCCCTTTTGACATAAGACTATTTTGCTTACCCCAAAGACAGATTATTAAGCTTGTTTTAAAAGGATTTTTTTTTTATTCTGAAAACAAGGCAATAATTTTGCTTGTCTAGTCAATGCTTCTTGATTTAAGTATTTTTAGATATTTGGTCTAGAAGATTTGAAACTATTATGAAAAGCATTTTTTTTTCAGTATTCAGATGTTGTGGTCTGCTGAATTAATTATTGCCATCCCATCACTAGCATTTGATCTACATGCTGGAATTTATTCACTAAAAGCGTTTTCATTGTAGGTTATGTGCTTTTTTTTTTAAATAAAATAAAATTATGCTCCGTTGTGCGCTTATGTTTTTTTCAGCATATGCTCATTCTGAAAACATAGCCCTATATACGTTTCTGGAGATTGCGAATTATGTGGCCAGAGGAACGTATGGCAGCTCTTCATTTTTAAAATGAAAACGTTCCTTTACGTGCTTAACAGCTGACCACTTTCCTCCATATGGGCGGTTTTCCTGCTGCTACCGGTTTGTCCCGTTAGCTCGCCATGTACGTTGGCAGACTTGAGACGCAGAGAGGAGTTGACCACAATGACGGGGTTCTAGTCCAGTGAAGAACGGTTTCAGAAAGCGGTTAAGACAAAAACAAAATCCGAAAACTAAAATAAACGAGTAAATAACAGGGTGAGATAAATCTGAAAACGTGGTAAAAATCCAACAAGGGATTTTCTTTTTCTGGATTGCTTTTGAAAATTGTTGGTTGGGTTTAGGGAAGTGGGTAGCTGGGTCAATACATAAGGTTGGTTGGGTTTAGGAAAGGAGGAGGGTGGGTCAGTCGATCGGTCAGTCAGTGAGTCATTCCAACAGTCAGTCAACAGCGGCCTCTGGTGGGTTTACGCGAGAACAGCAGACGCAAATGGCACTCTTAAAAGAAATTTGAGATCTCAAAAAGCATACACAGCAGCCTCTGGTGGATTTGTGAAAACAAAAACTACTAAAAACGTACCTCCTGGGACATATTTCATGGTTTACAGAAATGTATATAGAGCTACGTTTTTAGAATTAGCCTGGGTTGGTTTTGTCATGCACACTTTCCATAAGCATGGTTTTATGCGACAGGTGGATGAAAACACTCCTAATGGTTACCAACATTATTCAAAATATCTCCTTTTGTGTTCAACAGAAGAAAAAAAACAGTTTGGAACAAGTGAACTGTGAGTAAAGGATCAACAAATGTTACGTTTTGGCTGAATTATCCTTTTAATGTGTGTTTATACTTCGGTTTGTTATCAAAGAAATGTATGCGTCTCTCTGGCATTTGACTCTCCATCTAGGGAATTGTCATTAATCTAATGTGATTTAATTAGTCATTGTTTCCTACCAAAGTCACTTTGGTGAGTGTTTACAAAATCTGAGTATCTACAAATTCTGCTTGCCCTTTCTAAAGGTTAAACATATTTAGCTATGATTCTTCTGTCTTATGATAATTTGCACATTAGTGGATGCGCTAGTTGCACAATGGCTGTAATATCCAGAACGATCACACAAATGTTTTGAGGTTCAGTCCCAAATCTGTGTGACCTGTGAACTGGCTATTAAACCATAGCCATTTAGAAAAATGTTTACCGGAAATGAGCTCGTTGTGCATGGAGCATTTGCAGCAGCAGTAGCACAATACTCTACAGAGCGCGTTTCCATAGAAGAGGTTGAAGGTTATTTGAAAGTGTTGATTGAAGGTTTAATGGTGTCGTGATGAGAGGTTACAGGCGTTTCAGGTAGTGGAGGGTGGCTAGTTTGTCTTCATGCTACACACGTTCACTCACACAAACAGCACATCAGACGAAGAGCTATATTTAAGCTGAATGGGCATTAAATGACTAGATCTTTAATAAAATAGCTCTTATACGAGTAGCATCTGTTCCTATAGCAGATTTAAAGCAACAATCATGTGTGAAAAGGAATGGCATCCTCATTGAAAACAAAGATGTTCACCTCAAATGAAAATTTGCTCATTATTTATTTCCTTGCTCTTGTGTCGTTACAAACTTTTGGGACTTTTTGTCTTACTTTGAACACTGAAATTAGTTTTTTTTTCCAAGAATATTTTAGACATACTTTTTTTATTGTGAAAAAAGTCAAAAGTTACATCCTAAATGGCACACTTTACACTTATACACACTCAACCGTGTAGTGTATGAGTTTAGTGTCCTCCCAAATGGAGCACTAGCGTTTTTTATTAAGAGGAAAATCAAATCGTTTTCCAGATGACATTTAACAGTTGCCAAATTAGTGAAATAACTGACCAAACTTCCCAATAGTCAAGAGTACAATATTCACCAATAAGAGGCAGCATAATCACTCACTCACATCACATAAGAGAGATTCTGTTGAGTTGTAGAGCAATACATGTAAATTAAACGTGCAGTAGGTGATTGTCTTCATACACATTTTTTTGTTGTTGTGCTGGTTCTCTTCACATTCAATAGTACTAATTAAAGTAAATGATCTAAATGTATTTATATGTATTTTTATATTCTGGATGAGGCATAAGACTAAAAAAAATGTTCATCCAATTACAATTTGACTGGCCGACAATTCCTATAATTTATAAGTAGTCCAAACTGTCTGTCAACAAATTGTCACCTTAGAATTATTTAAGGTTCTATAGTAAAGTTCTATCTCACATTTTTTTTTGTCAAAACTGAGTTAGACATATTCCTATTAAAAATTATTTATTCAATCTTATTCAATCTTACATTTCATATTCTTATTTAACTTATTTACATTATGGGATTTTTTTTTATAAGTTGTTTACATTTTTGGACTTTTTATTTAAAAATAAATAAATAAATGTTAAACACGTCTGCTATATAATGCAAAAATTTGAAGCTCAATATCTCAAAATCATTCAGAACGCAGATAGAACCTTATAATTCCAAGGTAACGAAATGTAGATTTGTGCACCTGCACAGCTGTTCAAGCAGATCTGCCATTTGCACATGCACATGAGAGAGTGACTGCGGTAGAAACAAATGTTGAATCAAAACTTTTGAGAATCCTGAATCAATATTAAAGTTACTTTTGCATCCTGGAGGAAGGATGACACCGTGGCTGAAGAATGTTTTTTAGACAGGTAATGTTAGGTTTTAAAGCTCTTTTAGTCATGCAAAGCTGTCTGTGTTTTATGAATGGGTTATATGCATGGAAGTGTTGTTCAGCCACTGAAGTTTTCCAACTAAAGACTGATGTGACTATTTTCAATTTCATAAGGGACCTTTTGCAGCATCAATAATCTCGATTTTTATTTAGTTTAATAACAAAACATTAGTAAACAGTAATAAGTTGGTTTTATATTCACATTGGTTAATTTTTGAACAATGACAACCTGTGACGCGGCCCCTATATTGTTCACCGTGCTACTTTGAATATTCGCTCTGAAATAGCATGTAAATATGGCTTAATAATAAGTGTAATTCCTGCACCCTGCTAGACAAGCACCAAGCAGAATCACTTTAGGACACAGCTTATGAGAGAGGTTGAGACCAGCGATCCTCGAATACATGAAATATTGCACCTTATGACAAGTTTTGCTTGCTACACAACTAAAAATGTACTTGATATAATACAGTTTTTCCTCCAGAATTGTAGTACTATAAAGTTTTCTCACTGGCGAATGACATGATCTAGTGGGTTGTCTACTGTCATCTTCAAGATGCGCATTTGTGATTTCAGGGCAGGGGAGGGACTGTGTTTACAAAGCTAATGCTAGCATTTTGGCAGGTCACCTACTGCACCTTTAATCAAATCAATAATGTAAAATATGTATTCACTAATTGGTAAATAAGTTGGTAGCATAATCAAGCTTCAATGTGACAAAAGCTACAGAGGGAATTATTTGTCTTGGTACAACAGACAGAAATGTATTTAAAGGCATTCAAGACTATAAAGTAAACAAACATTTGATAATGCATTTCCAGTTATGCATTTAGCAAAATAAAAATAATCCAAAGTGACTTTAGTTGCATTAATCTTGTATAGCAATTTTAGTTGGATAGAAATGATGTCATGCTTTTCTTGGCAATTAAACACATTATCTTGACAGTGCACACACACCTTTCTACTGTTTGAGTTACTGCTACTACAACTATAAAAAAAGTTTTGTATTTGTAAGTTAACATTAATTTAACATTTAATGCCCCTGTTATACTAAGAGGTACTGTAGATGGTGAAGTGATGGTGTTAACCAGGACAAGGCGAGTGACATATACATAACCTGCCAAAACCACACGTTCCTGGACATTTAAAAAATAAAATAATATTAAATCTTGCAGCTTCAGGTTTAAAGAACACTTTGAGTTTTCATTTCCTGTAATACTTTAATTCGGTATTGATTCTATTTCCCCAGAGGCATAACCAAGCTTTTGAAATGGCCTAAATTCCCAGAAACCCATTATGTCAAGCACAAGCCGTAGAGACAGCCAATCAGCAGTTTACAGAGATGTGGAGACCCCATCAAAAAGACTAAGTGGCTGATTTTGAGCAATTCTGACAAGTATTAACTTTGAGTTGTAATTATAAGTTGTTTTTTTTATGTGGTCCATTCAGCTTTTACTGACGATTAAGAAAAGAAACACACTTTGTACCTGCTTATGCTTTCAGTGGAGAAAAGACATTTGGTAATGCTTTAATTGTCAATTTAAAATGCTTTTTTTGTTTTTGTTGAAAATTATAACTATATTTATTATCCTTTTATTAATTCTTTTGTAAATTAAAAAAAAAAAAAAAAGTCTTCTTGCTGTTTTGGTGTTTGCATACTAATTTTCAATGCTAGTCTAACGCAAGCCTAACAAAAACTTCAGATTTTTGTGCATGCTAGAATGGAAGGCTGAGGGCCAAACAGTCTTTAAACAAATACTGCTGTATGCCAACCCTGTGGGCAATGTGAAACATGTATTGTTCTCTGACTAGTCCACCTTCACTGTCTTTCCCACATCCTGGAGAGTTACGGTGTGGAGAAACCCCAAAGAAGCATACCACCCATACTGTTGCATGCTCAGAGTGAAGCATGGAGGTGAATCAGTGATGGTTTAGGCTGAAATATCATAGCATTCCCTAAGCCCAATACTTGTACTAGATATGCACATCACTGCTAAGGACTACCAAATCATTCTGAAGAACCATGTGCACCCAGTGGTTCAAACATTTTATCCTTAAGGTGGTGTCGTGTATCAAGATGATAATGCATTAATACACACAGCAAGACTGGTGACAGAGTGGTTTGATAAACATGAAAGTTGAACATCTCCCATGGCCAACACAGTCACCAGACCTAAATATTATTGAGCCACTTAAGAGTGGACTTGGTCTATATTCTGCAATAAGAATGGCCCAAAATCCCTCTGGCCAAGGTGCAGGACTTGTATCTGTCATTTCCATGATGAATTGATGCTGTATTGGCCGCAAAAGGATGCCCCACACCAGGGATCACCAAACTCCTGGAGGGCCGGTGTCCTGCAGATTTTAGCTCCAACTCTAATCAAACACACCTGAACAAGCTAATCAAGGTCTTACTAGGTATACTTGAAACACCCAAGCAGGTGTGTTGAGGCAAGTTGGAGCTAAACCCTGCAGGGCACCGGACCTCCAGGTAAGAGATTGGTGACCCCTGCCCTACGCCATACTAATGAATAATTGTGGTCTAAAATTAGGCGTTTCAGTTTTATTGTCGAACTTCTGTTACATATATAGCAATCAAGATTTCCTTGTGAAGTGTATACTACTGTAAGCATACTAGCATATACATATGCATCAGGTATTATTATTTTGTAACCACACTGGCTAATGAAATTGCTGTATTTGGAATAACATTTGCATATTTAATGTGATGGTAAATTGGGATACATGATATATGACAACAGATGTCATGTTATTCATAATGGATGTCGTAATGATATGACATACACGTCCTGATATTATCACCTTACATAAAAACTCCTCACAACATGGTTATACTGCGCATACTAAAGCAACATTCGCATGTTGACAATTTTACACATTTGTCCGTTATTGCCTTCCATATATGTTCAGTTCACAAGCTTTACTACTTCTAAAAATACACACATCCACTCCACAATATGAGTTACAGTATCACGTCTGTAGCTCAAGCAGAGTCACACACCGCTAAAGTTTAATACATACAATGTGAAATTTCCTGAAGGAACTGTCTGCTCTTGACACATGCATAAAAGCCTCTGCTAAATTAATAAATGTAAATGCATAAATGTCTCTAATACCAGAGCCTGCATGGTCTATCTCTCAGACGTTTCTCTCTGCACCTCAGCCATTATATTTTCATGAGTCTTTGATCAAGGGAACAGAGTGATCAAAATCAGAGCTGCACTTTTACTTTTGCGGCAGAGCGAGTTAGTGTAGTTAATAAAGTTTATATATGCAGAAGTTTGTGTTCCATAGCACTAAAGTAAAAAAAAATTACTCAACATGTCGACCAATAATGGTTGATTATACAAATTTTTATATATTATAGCAAAAAGTGCCACGGTTTCCATAAATTTACTTAACGTCAAACAAAAATTGTTAAATTATTGTTACAAATGATTATATATTATAATCAAAAAGTGCCACGTTTCTGGTCCAAATATATAAAAGTTCTTAAATCAAGAATTTTCTAGACTAACAAAAAAATATTGTCTTATTCTCAGAAAAAAGTTCTCTTAAAACAAGCAAAATAATCAGCAAATGGTCTAAGTAAAATAATCCTGTTTGACCAGAAATAAGATTAATTTAGTTACCTCATTGACAGATTGTCAACCTAGGCTCATTCTGAATACATAGCCCTATATACATTTCTGCAGATCGCGAATCATGTAGCAAGAAGTACGTATGGCTGCATCTCGTCTTTTAAACGAATGCCACAGGGTGGTATGAGGCTGTTCGTTTTCACGTTTACCAGCTGACTGCTTACCTCGGTGTAGGTAGCTTTCCTGCTGTTACCAGTTTGTCCAGTAGCTCGCCATGTATGTCGTGGACTTGAGTGGCAGAGAGGAGCTGACCACGATGACGGGGGTTCAAGTCTGACAAAGAACAGTTCCAGAAGCAGGTAAGACAAAAACAGAAGCAAAAAATAAAATAAACAAGTAAATAACAGGGTGAGATTGTGGTAAAATCTGAAAACGTGGTAAAAATCAGACAAGGGCTTTTCTTTTTCTGGATTGCTTTTGAAAATTGGGATTAGGGAAGTGGATGGGCAGGTCAATCGGTGCTTTTGAAAACACTATTTGTTGGGTTTGGGGAAGGAGGAGGGTGGGTCAGTCGATCGGTCAGTCAGTCAGTCAACAGCAGCCTCTGGTGGATTTACGCGAGAAAAGCAGGTGTGAATGGCACTCGTGAAAGAAGTTTGAGATCTCAAAGCATACACAGCGGCCTCTGGTGGATAGGTGAAAACAAAAGCTCTAAAAAAAAAAACAAAAAAACAAAACTCTAGCTCCTGGGACGTATTTAGGACACTATAGAAATGTATATAGTGGTAGGTTTCAGAATGAGTCTGGGTTGGATTTTGTTTGCTTGGGGAAAGAACAAAACAAAAAACTCAGTTTTTACTTTATGATTTCTGAAAACAAGACAAATTTTTACTTGTCTAGATAAAAATGCTCAATTTTAAGAACTGTTAGAAATTTAGACTAGAAACAAGACAAAAAAAGTAAGATTTTTTTGCATTGTTTCAGTATGAAATATGATATGAATTTCAAATATGAAACATATTCAGAGTCACAAATAAATGTAATGAATATTGAATGATTGTTTGGCTGCTAAAGAAATTATTTATTTATTTTTTTTAGCACTACGACTACTACAACTGATACTACTACTACTACAACAACAACAACTACTACTTCAACATTCACAACTACGTCTACAACAACAACAACCAATGGCAGAAATACTACTACTAATAATGAGATAACAGGAGGACAATTCAGAACAGTAAAAATAATAATGATAACAAAAGTAGAAGTAATAATATTAATGATAATAGTGAGGAGGGGAGGTTGGGAAATCAGGAAGAGGACAAATAATGATGATAATAATGATGACAATAATAATAATAATAATAATAATAATAATAAGTAGAAGAAGAAATAGAATAAGGGAAGACAAACAGGAAAAAAATAGATGGAGAAAAAAAAAAGGAGAAAAAGAAGAAAAGAAGGTGCAGCAGACAATAACAACAAGAAAAAAACATTACAATAATAATGATAGAATACAAATAAGACAAAGTAAAAATAATATTAATGAGAACAACAAGAAAAAAAACCTTACAATACTACTACTACTAATAATAATAATGAATTATTATTATTATAATAATGATTGAAAGATCAAGAAGTGGACAGACAAATGTTACTATAATATACTCATGTTGATGATGATGATGATGATAATAATAATAATAATAATAATAATAATAATAATAATAATAATAATAATAATAATAATAATACGATTGAAAGATCAAGTGGACAGACAAATGTTACTATAATATACTCATGTTGATGATGATGATGATGATGATAATAATAATAATAATAATAATAATAATTTTTTTTCAGCACATTAATAAATGACATTTTAGAAAATATTAACATAGAAAAGAGTCATTGTAAATTGTTAAAAACATTTGTAGGTATTTCTGTATTTTTGGTCAAATGAACACTTGGTGATTGGCAGCATTGACTTACTGTATTTTTTCATACTATGGAATGTTTTTAATACTTGAGGGTGAGCGAACCACCTTTAACTAAACCTTAATATGGTCACAAAAAGAATAAATATGTACAGTATGTCACCATGATGAGAATGAAACAATCATTTACTAATCTTATTGAATTTTCATCCACAAAAATAATTCAAAATATAATATCTTCCAACAGCAAAACCAGTTTGGATTTGCACCCAATTACTTCCAAGAGAAATCCACTCCAAAGGTGTAGGTGTACTACATTTTTCCACATCAAATTGGTTTCAAAATACCTATAATTGTCACGCCACTCAATACATGTTCTATTATGGTCCTGCTTTGTTTTTGGCTTTTTACAATAAAGAATGATGCTGGCAGTGCATTCTGGGAACACCTCCAGCTGAGAAGCGTCTGGAAACGCGATTCTGTGTGAAAGCAATATTAGACCTCCCGCTGATGCCTTTGTTAAATGGACTATGAAGTGTATATTTTTTCACTTCTAACAGGACTGAGCCTCCAAAAAAAATAAAAACCTCGCCACTGGTTTGATTTTGAAACAATAAATGTAGCAGTTTGAATAAATAAAGCTTTAAATCTTAAATAACCAACTAGCATTTTGCTACATACACCTTAAAGGGATAGTTCACGCAAAAATAAAAATTGTCATCATTTGCTCCTATTGTTTTAAACCAAGTTGAGTTTCTGTTGAACACAAAAGAAGATATTTTGAGGAATGTTGGTGACTAGCAACATTGACTTCCATTGTAGTTTTTCATACTGTGGATTTTTTTTATACTTGAAGGTGAGTAAATGGGGAACAAATTTAATTTTTGGACAAACCACCCTTTTAACTAAACCTGAATATGGCCACAAAGTATAAATATATGTTACCATGATAAGAATGAAACAATCTTTCACTAACCTTATCAAACTTTAATCCAATCTTTCAATTTTAGCATGATGCCAAGGCCAAACGAAGTCATAATATTAAACTTAGTGACTTTCACACAGGACTTGGGAGCTGGAGGTTGTTTGAATGTTGTTTTGGATCAGCAAAAGACCAAACAGTTCTCTCCTTTCTAGATTAGCACTTCATTTAAAGAGGTAAATGGAGTCAGGTGTTTCAATTAATAGGATAAAATCAGGTGTGCGTTAAGCAGATTCTGCTGTGTTGAAAGAAATTAATCAGAGTGTCCTCGTTCAAAAGTTTGCTTCTTATCACAAACACCTCTGTTTAAAGGTTTGGGGTTGGTGTTTAAAAAGACTTTTATATTCACCAAGGCTGGGTTTAAAATGCTATTTATTCCTGTTATGCAAAGCTGAAATGTCAATGTAAATTTTAGTTCTAGTTCTACCAGGAAGACTTCGGCTGTTTCTCAATTCCAAGAACACTGAGAAAGGACTTGCATTTTTGTGGAGACCGGTCTTGCCAAGTTACCTTGGAAGAACGAACTCAGGTGACCACGAGAATAGAGAACTTGTCCTGTGAGGAATGAGATTCTTTCCTGGTTCTTCCTGGTGGTCACATGACCTTCATGTGTTTATAATGGAAAATTATTTAAACGTTACAGCATTCATACAACAATTTGTTGTTTATCCCCTTTTCTCAATATATACAATGCATAAAAGCCTAACAAATATACATTGCACAATACAAATAAAACAGATTTTGTTACGAATTTAAGCAAATAAACACCCTTAATGTGTTAATTAAGATATCCATGGTAATGTTTACTTTCACCGTCTCATTTAGGGAAACTCCTAAGACAATCTCGTGGCAATTCGTAACTTTTTGATTTAGTGGCTTAAGCTACGGTCACACCAGGCTTTGTGTGTGCGAAATTCTATGGAAGGAAAAGTCAAATGTGACCGCACCTTAAAGCTGCGGTCACACTGGGCTTTAGCTGCGGCCACACTGGGCTTTTCCTCTCATAAACTTCCATTCATATGCAAGCGAATGCGTCAGACCCGAAACGCAGGGTCATGCGTTAAGTTTCGCAGTTCGCTGCGGTGCAAAGTTCAAGCTTGGTGAACTCTGACCTGCAAAATCGCATCACTTGACTGCGTGAGACCAATCGAGGATTAAAACAGGACCTCTCTGGACAGAAATTTAAAACATGGAGCAAATCGCTGGCTTTACAAGATGTTTAAACATCTGGTTTAATGCCGCCCCTTTTTGCAGCGCCGTACGACAGAATTTCGCACACACAAAGCCCAGTGTGACAGCAGCTTTTTTCGTATGAATTCGTACGATCTAATTCGTACGATTTGCTCATCCCCCAATGACGGTTAGGGGTGGGGTTAGGTGCCCCGCCTCCTTTTAAAAATCGTACAAATTCGTACGAATTAGCCACTAAACTGACAAAACGTAAAATACTCACGTTTTCTAGTGAGATCAGGCTGGTTTTTATCTCTAAAGGTGCGGTCACACTTGACTTTTCCTTCCATAGACTTCCATTCATACGCACGCGAATGCGTCAGACCGGAAACGCAGGGTCATGCGTCGAGTTTCGCAGGTTGCAGCAGTGCAAAGTTCAAGCTTGGTGAACTCTGACCTGCGAAATCTCGCCACTTGACTGCGTGAGACCAATCGAGGATCAAAACAGCACCTCTCTGGACAGAAATTTAAAACATGGACCGATGGCTGGCTTTTTTAAATGTCTAATCATCATGTTTAATCCCGCCCCTTTTCGCAGCGCCGTACGACAGAATTTCGCACACACAAAGCCCAGTGTGACCGTAGCTTAAACCTTAAATACGAAATCTATATAAAATGCTGCGCTTCCCACTTCCAGTCGCAATGACTTCTGGAATGACTTTTGGAACTGAATTTGGCGGTTGACGATGATATTACACAAGAACACAAGATCGCTGAAAAACACATATTGAGAAACAGCCCTAATGTCACGTCGCTCATCACAGTCAGTTCCAACCAATAGCCACGAGACACAAGGATTACCTAATGTCATGTCACTCATCACAAATCAGTTCCAACCAATAGCCAAGAGACAGAAGCTGTCCATTCATTCATTTGGTCTATACGCCCCTGCCTTCATCTTCGGCAGTCAGAGCTGGATCTAAAAGCTTCCAATTCAAGCTACGGACGGGGCCTCCGTGGCAATGAAATTCTGTTTTGTTAAATGATACTTCTGTCAAATAAATGTAATTTAATATCCTATTGGTCACACTTTCTTTTGATGGTCTGTTGGTGGAGTTTAAGTTACATTACATCTACATGCCAACTAATTCTCATTAGATTATAAGTAGACTGTTAGGGTTGGGGTTAGTATAAGTTGACATGTACTTGCAAAGTTTCTTATATTCAGTTAAACGTCTGTTGAAAGAGCAGCATCAGCAGATGTTAAGCAGACATCTACTAATACTCAAATATACCATCAAAATAAAGTGTTACCTCATATTTATCTCCCTGGTCTTTCTGGAAGAACAGTCACTTTTCTAGTCATCAGCGTCACATGATCATTCAGAAATCATTCTAATATGCTGATTTTCTGCTCAAGAAACATTTATTTTTACACACACAGTTGTGCTTCTTAATATTTCTTGTGGAAAGTGAGACATATTATCAGGACTCTTAAAGTTTAAAACAGATTTGAAACATATAAAAACATGTGATATTAGAAATGTTACTACAGTCACTTTAGTTTTAGTGTTAAATTAATGTATTTATTTTTTTTAAAATCTTGTTGTAAACTTTTGAACGACTGTGTATCATAGTGGAAGTTTACACTGCCTTACAGTTAAAGGAATTTTCTAGACCTTCTGTTTTAAACTAGAAACTTCTGCAGAATGTCAAGTTTTGGAAACTAAAGCTCAGCAGAAAATAGAACCTGAAGACAACAAACTCTAACGGTGAATGTTAAAGCTCGCTATAGTACAGAATCTGCATTTTGAATGAGTTAGACCTTAGCTCTGGATTTGGATTGATTGATCACAATATATATGTGTTTTTTTTTCTCAGCTAGAAGCTTGTGTTGGTTATCGGGGCAACTAAAATGGTTTCACTCGTATTTGACCAATAGGAGCTATTCTGCTATCCTTCAATCCTCTTCTGTTATTCGTTTAAGTTCTGGTGTCCCTCAGGGATCTGTTCTTGGTCCGATATTATTTAATCTTTCTATGTTGTCCTTGTCTGCTGTTTTAAATAGGCATGGTGTTTCTTATCATTTGTATGCTGATGACACACATTTATTTGCCTTTGAAGAGTGATGATATGTCTCTTTTTTTCCTCTTCTACTGTTTTATCTTTTCTGTCAAGCTGCCTTTATGTGTTTCTGTTAAGCACTTTGGTCGACACCAGTTGTTTTTTTAATGTAGCATAAATAAAGACGTATTGCATTGTATGTTAAGGCAGAATATATGTTTAGTTTGGCCAAGTTGCAGTTCTGATGGACATGATGAACGTTAAATTGAATGCAAGTCAAAGCACTTGCACGGAAATACATTGGTTGCTGATATTTCTGCTCCAAAACTCCATTTAACATGTCAACTAATCTAAATGAAGTGCTTATGAATAAAGTCCATACATTTACATAATTTCAGAAACTGCAGTACATTTTCTTGAGAATGTGCTCCATAAGCCTGGGTTATTTCTATTAAAAACCCAGCACCATAGCAGGGTCAGCACTGCTTTTGCTGTTAACTGTATGAGGTGCAAAAGCACTTTAATTCAGTTATAAAAAACATACTGCATTAACATTTTTAACAGTTAATGCACAACTTATTTTTATAAAACGCTGTATACTGTATAATTACTGTAAATTATGCACAAACATATCCTCTACACCTTCATAATATAAATATGAACACCACTGTGAAGTTTGGTGTATTTAAGTTCTGCTGAACTGGTGATTTATGGCTCATTGCTGGAAAAATTTCTGAGAAAGCAACCTTTCTGTGTATTGTAATTGAAATCTACAGATACAAATAAATTAAGGGGGCGACACGGTGGCTCAGTGGTAAGCACTGTCGCCTCACAGCAAGAAGATCGCTGGTTCGAGTCCCAGCTGGGTCAGTTGGCATTTCTGTGTGGAGTTTGCATGTTCTCCCTTTGTTCGTGTGGGTTTCCCCCACAGTCAAAAGACATGCACTAGGTGAACTGAATAAACTAAATTGTCCATAGTGTATGTGTGTGACTGCGTGTGTATGGGTGTTTCCCAGTACTGGGTTGCGGCTGCAAGGGCATCTGCTGTGTAAAACATATGCTGGATAAGTTAGCAGGTCCTTCCGCTGTGGCGACCCCTGACGATTAAAGGGACTAAGCCTAAAGAATGTATGACTGAATGAAATTGATGAAGTGCTATATATAAAACACTTAAAAGTATATTTTGGATATCATCTTTACATTAGCCTAGAAGACACTTCATAAAAAGCCAATAATAATGATCTCAAAATTGACAACTGCATAAAAAAAGCCTGGAGTGTATTGCCCTAGCAAAATGCAGTTAATCTGCAACTAATTTGATTCATTAATTGCCATATAGTCTAAACAACTTGATTAAAAATGGTAATCAATTCGCAAGCCTACTTATAATTTTAATTGACTAAGCTGTAACCGTATGACACTGAATTTATCAGTATATATTTAACAGCAATGAGAGAAATGGAAAAAAAGGTGATAACCCACTAATTTAGTAAACATATAGGCTCATTCTGAAAACGTAGCCCTATAAACACTTCTGGACATTGTGAATTATGTAGCCAGAAGTACGTATGGCTGCATTTCGTCTTTAATACAAACGTTATGGGACGGTAGGATGCCGCTTCTTACCATAAGGACGGCTTTCTCGCTGTTACCAGTTTGTCCAGTGGCTTGCCATGTACGCCGGCGAACTTGAGATGCAAAAAGAATTTACCTCATCAACAGGGTTTGAGTCCAGCTAAGAACGGTTCCAGAAAGGGAAGGAGGAAGGTAGGTCAGTCGATCGGTCAGTCATTCAGTCAGTCAGTTCACAGCTGCCTCTGGTGGATTTACATGAGAACAGCAGGCGCGAATGGCACTCGCGAGAGAAATTTGAGATCTTAAAAAGTGTACAGAGGCCTCTGGTGGATTCGTAAAAACAAAAGCAGCAGCAGCAAAAAAAAAAAACAAACAAAAAAAAAAACGTAGCTCCTGGGACAGATTTGGTGCTCTCCAGAAATGTATAAAGTGGTACATTTTCATAATGAGCCTGGGTTGAATTTTGTATGAACTATTCCTTTATCTACGGTCAAAAGTGTGGTTTAGAGTGAAGATATCTCAAAGTTTAGAGCAATGTAGAAAGCTCTCCAGATCAACTGTAGAAGGAGAAAACTCTTATACAAGACCTGAACATATGTCAGGCTTTAAGAGGTCAAAATAGAAGTTATTTTCTGCGGTATTTGAAAAGAGAGGAGTTGACCACATTGACGGGGTTCAAGTCCAGTGAAGAATGGTTCCAGAAAGCACAAAAACAGAAGCAAAAAAATTAAATGGAAAAGTAATTAACAGGGTGAAAATGTTTTTAAATCTGAAAACGTGGTAAAAATCAGTTCTTTAAAACTGTCGGTTGGGTTAAGAGAAGTGGGTGGGCGAGTCAATCCGTGCTTGGGTTTAGGGAAGGATAAAGGTAGGTCAGTCGATCTGTCAGTCATTCAATCAGTCAGTTCACAGCTGCCTCTGGTGGATTTACGTGAGATTAGCAGGCGCGATTAGCACTCGCGAGAGAAATTTGAGATCTTAAAAAGTGTACAGAGGCCTCTGGTGGATTCACAAAAACAGCAAAAAAAATGTAGCTCCTGGGACGTATGTGGCGCTCTCCAGAAATGTACATAGCGGTACGTTTTCATAATGAGCCATTATATATGCCATTTCATAATGAACTATGCCTTTATCTACGGTCAAAAGTGTGGTTTAGAGTGAAGATATCCCAAAGTTTAAAGCAATATAGAAAGCTCTCCAGATCAACTGTAGAAGGAGAAAACTCTCTTATATAAGACCTGAACATATGTCAGGCTTTAAAAGGTCAAAACAGAAGTTATTTTTCTGCGGTATTTGAAAATGTGCACCAAATACTGTCGATTATGCTTAACCTGAACCTGAAGCATTGGCACAAACAACAACAAACTCCACAACGGCAGAACGCATTTGACCTCCCTGATGGCGGCTTGCTCTCAGCAACACTGTGATATTGCAGATCATGAATATTTACACCCAAAAGTCTGCGCTCAGGAACGTGAATGATAAATACGCTTCCCCGCACAGCGATGCTGGAAAAAACACATTGCGGATGGGTTCATCTATGTACGCCTGCGGGGCTGATCAGCAGGAATGCCTGATGGGAAAAGATGTTGCCCGGCACATCCAGCCGTTTCAGAGATGAGCTTATAGCTTGTCAGCAACAATGTTAAAAAAATACAGCAAGCTCCAGTAACTCAACTGCACAGGAAGAGGCAATTTTGCAGTAAATTTACACAATTATCCTGCATGAGTAATCAATGACTCTCATGGCTGGCAGAAAGAAAGAGATGGCCGCCAGATGTAAAGTGTGTGTGTGTGTGTGTGTGTGAACAGGTGTGACTGTACCCCTCTGCGCTACAGTGGAGCTCATTTCCCAAACCCTGCCAAGTTCGCAGATTGAAGCGAACAGAGGCTCAGGTAATATTGCTGCAATTTGAGATTTACTAGCAGCCTTGAGAATACCAAACACTGTCATGAGTTCAAACAAACGCACATGTGATCATGTGGTGCTGGAGACTCATTGGGTCCTATTCAATTAATGTAGACACATTAACAACAAAAGAATAGCTCAGTAGAATTACTGAAGACGACATTCATGCCAGAAAAAAATAAACAGAACTATTAACAAATATTGCTACAATATAATCATAATCTCATATTTATATACATTGGCAAATGTATTTTCAGCACCATTTACACCAGCTGTCAATGTCAAATGATCCTTATAAAAATTAAGTCGTACTGACCCAAAAATCGGAGAAAACTTATAGAGAGAATGTAATGTTATGTGTAAGTATATAGCGCATTTATCATGTATGGCCATACACCCAAAGAGCTTCACAATCATGAAGGGGGTTTTTCCACACCACCACCAGTGTGCAGCATTCACTTGGATGATGCAACGGCAGCCACAGGACAACAGCGCCAGTGTGCTCACCACACACCAGCTATAGGTGGAGTGAAGAGACAGTGATAAAGCCAATTCGGTGGGTGGGGATGACTGGGAGGCCCTGATGGTAAGGGCCGATGGAGGGAATTTGGCTAGGACACTGGGGTTACACCCCTACTCTTTACAAGAAGTGCCATGGGATTTTTAATGACCACAAAGAGTCAGGACCTCAGTTTAACGTCTCATCCAAAAAACGCAGATTACTGACAGTGTCCCCTTCACTATACTAGGGCATTAGTACTCAAACAGAAGAAGGTATTTTGAAGAATGCTGGAATCCTGGAATCATTTGTTCCATAAAGTAATATTTGTTTTTCCTACTGTGGATATTAATGGACGCAGTTTTTCAGCTTTCTTCAAAATACCGTTTTTTTTGTGTGTGTTCAGCAGAATAGACAACATTAAAAAAATATATTTTTATTACTTACATTTATGAACAGAAGTGTTTTTTTTGTTAATATAGACTTTTTCTAATAAAAAAAAAATAACCAAAAAAATTGTATTTCTCATCTTGCACGCACGGACCTGCTTGTACAACACTGGAATACATCACATCCGATCGGCCGGTCGCATACGGTCTAGTCGCAGGAGTTCAAATATTTCAACGGATCGCAACTCAGTTCGTATGCGAATTTTCCGCATAAGGAGATGATCGGAACTCCCAACACAATCTCACGGCAATTCGTAACTTTTTTTTTAGTGGCTAATTCATACGAATTCGTACGATCTAATTCGTACAATTTAGTACGATTTGCTCATCCTCCAATGACGGTTGGGTTTAGGGGTGGGGTTAAGTGCCACGCCTCCTTTTTAAAATCGTACCATTTCGTAATTCTGAACGAATTAGCCACTAAACTGTCAAAACGTAAAATACTTACGTTTTCTCGTGAGATCAGGCTGGAACTCCACGCAGCTCCCGGACTACTCTCCATTGGAAATGAATGACTTCTGGTCTGTCGCTTGTCGTGTGCAGTGGAAAGGAGGCTTAAGGGCAGCATTAATAGCTAAAAATGTGGGAGAGCATTGTTATTATGTGATTATTGTATTGCAATATGGACCAAAGTGTTTGTTAAATCAAAAGTAATGCACAAATACTTGGAAATGAAATGAGTTATTGACAATAACTGAATTAGTTACAAAATAACTTTAAACGGATAAAACATGAAACGTAAAAACATATAATATTAATTGTACCCAGCTTATGTAATTAATGTTACCAGAGAGAAAGAGAGTGGGAAAGAGACAGAGGGATGGAGAGAGAGACAAAGACCAGAGAGTAAGCCTCAAAGAAAGCCTGATAGCAGTAAAGCCAGAGAAGATAGACTCCAGAGCAGGAGAGGAGCAGAACAGGAAAAAGACAGAGCAAAGTTTACCAGTTATTTTGTATCTTTCTTGTCCATGTGACCTAAGTCCAAATACTGAGACATACAAACTGACCAATCAACATGTGACCACATCGTAACCCCCCCCCCATATGAAGAAGACATGTTTTGCCATATAAACAAATGCATATGATAATTTGCACTCTTACAAATTCATAATACTATTTAATGTTTAACAACATATACAGTAAGAAATGTATTATGTTGTGCAGATATTATATCAAAACAAAACTCAAAAGACCAAATAAATGTCTGGAAAACTTTCAATCTATTCACCCCAGAATTTCCTCTATGTAGATATTTCATACAGACTTTATCCAATTTCTGGAGTTTGCACTTAACTTTCTTCACCCCATATGTGAGTGATGTGATCCTGCAATGTCATTAAAGCTTCACTTGGACCACTCTTCCAAAGCGATGCAGACGAAGCCGCCAACTCCACCAATTAATCTAGTTAAAACACACACAAGTATGCTTGAAGTTCCTGAGCTTCGTGACCTGCCGGCCAGAACTCATAGCAGCCATCCGACAGTCCAGCGGTCCAGCTGACTTTTTTAAAAACGCTGCCAGCTCCACGAAAAAATTAATTACGAGGTTTATGCCAGCTTTTTCCCCCCGTGAGATCACGTAGCAGATAACAGATGACACACCGGGTGAGAGTTCCCTCAGATCTCATCCCAAAGTAAATGGCAGCCAAGGTTAATTGGCTTCTCTGGCCTCCCCAGAGGCTGATCGACGCTATCAAAATTGTTTTGCTTTTGTTAAGTGCAGAGGGTGATGGGTTTAATCAAGGCATTAAGTAAAAAAGATTTAGTCACCACCAGTGATTTAGTCTCTGCTTCTGGCGTTCGACTGTCCACTGCGCATCCAATTAAAATCAATGCAGACTATAATTGTATTTTATAGTAATTGGGAGGTTCACAGATATTCGGTCAACAGACTGAGACTTGCCCAAAGCTTTCATCCACCTTACCTATAATGGCTAGATTGTACTTTTGGCACAATGCAATCGTGAATGCATGAAAATGAATATGACACACAATTGAACTGCTTTATTGGTTCTCTAGTAGAAATTCATTTAGGTTTAGGTATTCTGTCTATCTCGCAGCTTCTTTTCAAGCTAAAAAAACATGCAGAGATGAGAGAGAGGGAGCAATTTATTTTGCTTTATCTCCCTTTGACTATCTTTTCCCCTTTTCTTTCTGCTTTAAGGGAACTCGTTGATTTAAAAAAAAGGCTGAAAAAAAAACCCCACTTCTTAGGTGCATTTTTTTGCATGCTGCATTTTCAGATTCAGACTTTTCTCAAAATATTTACTCGTATTTTAGGGAGAATTGAATTTGGGCTCATTGACAATTCAATCTTTGTGTTGTTTTCTTTTTTCCTTTTTTATTATGGCTCAGTGAAAATTGTAAGTTACTCATTCGAAACATTAGCCTCTGTAGAGATGCTTTGTCCACACATTTTTCTTTTGTCCCTACATGCTTATGTGATTAATTCAATCGTATTTTATGCAAAGTATTAAAAACACATTGTTGAGAGAAATACTCAGAAGTAATGTAAAACAGGCTATTGGTAGCACAAAAAACAAAAAATTTGTAAACATTTAGCTTTACTCACTTCGCATTATCATACACTCAGCGGCCACTTTATTAGGTACACCTGTCCAACTGCTCGTAAATGCAAAATTCTAATCAGCCAATCACCAACTCAATGCATTCGGGCATGTAGACATGATCGAGATGATCTGCTGCAGTTGATTCGAGCATCAGAATGGGGAAGAAAGGTGATTTAAGACTTTAAACATGTCAAGGGTGTTGGTGCTAGACAGGCTGGTCTGAGTATTTCAGAAACTGCTGATCTACTGGGATTTTCACACACAACCATCTCTGGGGTTTACAGAGAATGGTCCGAAAAAGAGAAAATATCCAGTAAACGGCAGTTCTGTGGACACAAATGCCTTGGTGATGCCAGAGGAGAATGGCCAGACTGGTTCCAGCTGATAGAAAGACAACAGTAACTCAAATAACCACTTGTTACAACTGAGGTATGCAGAAGAGCGCCTCTGAATGCACAATACGTCCAACCTTAAAGCGGATGTGCTACAGCAGCTGAAGACCACACAGGGTGCCACTCCTGTCAGCTAAAAACAGAAAACTGAGGCTACAATTCGCACAGGCTTACCGAAATTGAACAATAGAAGATTGGAAAACGTTGCCAGGTCTAATGAGTCTCGATTTCTGCTGCGGCATTTGGATGGTAGGGTCAGAATCTGGCATCAACAACAAGAAAGCATGGATCCATTCTGCCTTCTATCAATGGTTCAGGATGGTGGTGGTGGTGGTGTAATGGTGTAGTAGGTATATTTTCTTCATTAGTACCAATTGACCATCGTGTCAACGCCACAGCCTATACCTGAGTATTGTTGCAGACCATGTCCATCCCTTTATGACCACAGTGTACTCATCTTCTGATGGCTACTCTCAGAAGGATAACGCACCATGTCATAAAGCGTGAACCATCTCAATCTGGTTTCTTGAACATGACAATGAGTTCACTGTACTCAAATGGCCTCCACAGTCACTAGATCATAATTCAATAGAGTACCTTTGGGATGTGGTGGATCGGGAGATTCGTATCATGAATGTGCAGCCGGCAAATCTGCAGCAACTGCGTGATGCTATCATGTCAATATGGACAAAAATCTCTGAGGAATATTTCCAGTACCTTGTTGAATCTATGCCACGAAGGATTGAGGCAGTTGTGAAGGCAAAAGGGGGTCCAACCCGGTACTAGTAAGGAGTACCTAATAAAGTGGCCGGTGAGTGCATATTCTAGCATGTTTTAGATTCCAAAAGTGACATATTCTGGAAAATTACTAAAAATGGCAGCAACTCAAGTTTCATACTTATCAAAAATGTAACCATGTGAATGGTTCAGATACAAGACAGACCACTGTGAGTGTGGCCATAAAGGCACAGTTTACATTTGCATATAAAACATATTCACACATACAGCGGAGCAGCCTACAATTTCCTAAAATTTGAAGTCACTACCTAGTTCTGTTTGACGGTATCCATATTTCATGAGTTATATATATTCTGAAGCACAGTAAAAGTATTTGCACACTTACAGTAGTCTGAATTTTTCATGTTTTTTCATTTTAATCCCCCTAAAAATTAGTCATGCTCATAAACCTTGTACACTGAGTTCAATACATATTAATGAATCTATTGCTGAAAAAAAAACAATACAAAAAGTAATCTTCACGCAGGGATGCTTGTGTTCTCCTCCCTCTTCAGAAAAGACAGTGTCTATTGAATTGAATGAATTCTGAACAAAGATTGGCATTATGTCAACAGTATGGAAACACACACACATACAGTATACAGTAGGCTATAGCTACACAATATTATACACAATATGTCTTATATTCAGCACTTTGTCATAATGTGCTCTGTGTTGCATGATGAAGTGGGTTCATTTATCAGACACCATTCTAGACTTTGGGGTGAACTCTAGATGGGATACAGCTGCGGATACATAAGTATAGCATAATCGTTGTGCGCCACTGCACAACAGTAATGATTGTTTTTTTACAGCACTGTGAGGTTTGGGATAGAGGTCGACGTTAATAAACTACAATTAATGGGTAATTTAATAAATAATATACATGATTCTCGTTAACTTCCTTCTGCAGCGGTGTTCCTTCTAGAAACATCCAGACTTCAGCTTTTACTTGTATGGTGGCAATGAAATGTCAATACATCTCTCAAAATGCTTGCTAAGGACGCAAACAATTATTATTATTTTTAACCCAATTAGAATTATATGACAGACACGAGTTTTGGAGGCAGTGTATAAATGCGATTAACAACTTAAGGTTGAACAAATTTTTTAATGTGTGAAAATGACAATGATAATCGTTTCCTTTTAATGGAGTGACGTCAAGAGTTGCTGAACTAAATCGTGGGTCCGTTGAGACACATTGGCTCAATTTCTCATAGCAGAAGTTGACAAACTATCAACTTTCAGGCACCAACGCAAGTGTCAAATCAGATTGCTTTAATCAAATACTACTGCAGATGCTGAAGAAGCCAGAAAGTAGCAGTATGTCAAAATAGGGAAAAAGCTTATCACAGTTAGTAATCAACCAGGGCTTTATATCAGTCTTGATATACATCTTTATACACAACTACTACTACTAAAGGCTGATATATACCTCTCAATAAATCGAGTGTTGAGTAATTGGCATGACTCCTCGGCCTCGGAAGCCTTGCGTGTAGTGTTCATTTATACTTCTGCATCTCTAAATCAGAGGCGGGAAGCAGTAGATGTGCAACAACTTTAATCATAAGGTAAACACAAAACAAAACTTTCCATCTGGAGCTCCTTTACGGCAGGGGTTTTCAAACTGTGTGGCGCACCACCACCAGGGGGGGCAGCACCTATTAAGGGGGGCGCGAGAATTTGAGGCGATTTTTATGTGTTCACTAGAGTGAATATAATTATTGTTAGCTCCACATCTAACTGTCAAGCATGTGCAGAGTTAATGCGTTCCTAGAGTAAAATATATACAGAAAAAAAGGACCCGGTGCTTTTTAAAATGAATGATGATGAAAAAGTAAAACCGGTGAGCCGTCTGACAAAAAAAGTGCCCTTCTGAATCAAATCAGTAGGATGCCCTTCTGGATCTTTCACTTACTTTGAAGACACTACTGACTACGTTTACATGGACATCAGTAATCTAGTTATTTCCTGCAGAGTTTCACGTAATTTTGGGTGACTTTGCAGTTCGCCAAGTTTCACTCATGAACATTTCATTCATGCCCCCGTAACAAACTGAGGTATTGGATGCAAATAAGAAGGACGGACTGGTTGAAGAGTGATGTTTTAATGAAATTTAATACCGCACGTCGAATGTAAAGAAAAACTTCTGTATTGCATGATGTGCGTGTCTGCGGTCCTTTACAAACTGCCGCATCTGTGGATCTTGTTGAAAAATATGGCGAAAAGTCCTACATGATGGTAATAGTATGATTTCAATGTTTACTTCAATAATGCCACTAATATATGCATACTCCACATCTTAACTTAATTTCTGTAATGGCTTTAATGGCTGTTTAGTTCAGTTATGACTTTAGCCGGATTAAGGTAATAAAAAAATCACTGTTTACATGCTAGACTCAGAGTTCGGTCTTAATTGTATTACAATCTATTAAAGTAATAGTGTCCCAAGTATATGTACTCAGTGTTCGACTCAACCACACTGTCAGGGCTCTGCGATCTTGGCTTTGCGAAGCAACATTTTCCGTATGTACATACATCGATAGCAAGTATGCTATGGCTCAGGCTTATTGCGCACACATGGCATGTGAGTGAAATTGGCCAAATTGGGGGGTGTGTGTCCCTTTACGGGACTTAACTCTTGTAAAAAAGTACTCAATCAAGCTTGCGGCTCTCAGCACCACCTGCGCTAGTCAACGCTATTAAACAGACCAATCACAAAGCTTGCGCTACACGTGGTTGCGATGTGTAGTTACATTTACGAAGAAGGCTATGCAACCACATGAAGGCTGTGCTTATGCTTGACGCATACGCTTGAAGCAGTAGTATAAATCAGCCGTAATTCTGTGCCTTTTTTGTGTCGTGTTCCAAGCTGCATGTGATTGGCTGTTATCTCTATTATGATCACATAAAAGTAAAGCTTCATACACGCCCTGTGTTAAGCCTTAGCATCAATGCCCTGTGCAAAAGGGGCGTAAGGATCTATATCTCTGCATATTCCCCTGCAGAGACCAAACGAATCGAATGTCGATTGCAGAGGAGCATGTTGTATGGACAGAGACCTGGTCCAAAGTTCACTTTAATGATGAAAGCCAGTTTAATTTGGGTCGGATCATTATGTTTGTTGTCAAACTGAGGAAAGATTAAACCTAAAGTGTAGTCAATGAAAGGTGCAGGTGCAGTGTCATGGCTTGGGAGGTGTTTTCTGCAGGGGAAGTTTGACCTCTTAGGCGAAGTGATGGCAGCAGAGACTGTAGTTAGCCAGTACATCCAAAGGGTCATTAAGATCATGAGGAATCCAAAACCACTCAACAGTGTCTAAATTCAGCCAAGCGTGTCTACACATACTGTATGAAGCCGCCTATAACAGAAGTTGTTTTGAAGGTGTGATCAATGGGATTGTCAGACACTCAGGTGCATCCTGCCATGAGAGGTGTTGTTTGGCTTTGTCTACAGCATACCTGTTACAGCAGATGGCCAAGAGAAGTTGTTTCATTACCGCTGTATCCTAAGGGTTCTCAATCGATTGCCTCTCTCTTCCTCCTTCTCCATCTTGGCTTATATTACTAGCAGTGTATCTGACACACAGGAAATTGAAGGTCAATCAGACTGGAGCACAATGTAGAGTGCACATCCCACCTGCATAACCACCTTAAATAAACACTGAGATTTTCTTAAAGTTGTGAGAAGATTCCATACATTGCCATTAAATATGCCAAAACCAGTTTATAGGTCATCTGCACTCATAAGCTCTGAGAAAGCTCCATTTATTAAATATAATTATGAAATGTATGTACACCGTTCATTTACAGTATTCATATAGAAAAGAAAAACAGCCATACAATTCATTCTCAATAGAAAGCAAGTTTGTTGTTGATCTAGTCACGAGATATAATGCACTTCAGTAAGGACAGATTTCGCTCCAGTTGCGAGACCGGCTCGATTACGATGGGAAAGAGAATTAAACTGCCTGAATCTGGCCGGCCCATGGGAATCTGGATACACACAAATGACTCATATTCAATCCCTCAGCCGCTGCTGATATATTCTTATGGTCCTTTGGTGATTAATCCCAGCCTCTGCACCAGTCAATAGTTTCAACATCAAATGTGAGGCTGTCGGATGCGGATGTCTTTAATCTTTTGTTTTTGTGGACATGTTGAGCGATGATCGATCCTTTAAAAACAATGTCTGGGAAGGTCCACCGCCCTGCCACAAAAAGCATTCTCTCAGAATCCAATCCGCTGGGGTTTCAGTCCATTAGCTTAAGCCCGGGCTCTGAGACAGACAGGTTTGAGCAGGCACACTGGATAAAGACAATTCAGTGATGCTTCAGGCCTCCTGCTGCGTTGTTTGCCTGGAAAGTGTGTGTGCTGTGCATGTATAACCTATTATTATGCCCGTAAAATAACAATATACAGCTCTGTCATCTTCCAGATGCCTGGCACACAGAACTTTCATGTAAGCTTTACCCTCTTTGTAGAAAATAAGCAAATAAACAAAACGTCTCGAGTTGTAGTTTCCTGTGCCCCAGACCGTGGAGTCATTGCCGGCCTCTGATTGGCTGCTCAGCCTGCAGTGTAGGTAATACAGTGCGGTGGGGTTGTTAGCATGTACACTGGCGACAGGCTGCTCGATTAAAGGCCAAGCTCGACATGGAGAGGTCAGATGTAGTATTCTTTGCTGTCGTGGTGGGGTTTGTGCAGGTCCAGTGCAGCTCGATAAGGTGGAGGCTCAATGCTGGGCCGATGCGTCTTTCCGGTGATCCCGGAAGGTGCTGGAGTCCGTCTGTGTCGGTAAAGGAAGCGGATGATGAAGGCCAGTGCACAGAGTGTGATGAACACCACTGCGGCCACTACTCCTGGTTATTAAATAGATCAAGATGTGGAAATTAGTGCGGCACGTGATTCCTTTAAAATCAAAGCATGCTATATAAAAAATACACATACAGATTATTTTCTTAAAATGTGGTTTGGATGAAATGGTGTGGATTTGTATATCATGAATACAGCATCTAAAATTGACGGCTGTTGGAAACTGCATATGAAACTGTTATTCATCAGTCAGATGGTTGCTTTTTTATTAATTCTAATGCCCTAGAATCCTGTATGATATATTGCAATTTTTATAATGCAAATACTTGGCTGTACTTATATAAATATGTAATCGTATGTGCAGTCCCACCAGATGCACAACGTCATAAGACATTAATATCAGGTTAGATTTAGGTCACTAGCATCTAAGGACAATGTGATTTTTACGTCCAATAATGACGTGAAATGACGCTGATATTTTGTTGATTTTAGGTTGTGTTGGAAAGTGACCAAAATGCAGCGTCGAGCCAAAATCTTTAACCAACATCATTATTGACATAAAATACTGACATTTATTCGTCAGGTTTGGCAACCAAAATTTGATAGACGTCTGATTGATGTCATATTGGTAACGTCCACACAACGTCAAGCTGTAACATCATTAGATGTTGATATTTTGTTATTTTTAGGTTGCGTTGCAAAGCAACCAAAATGCAACATCTGTTTGAAATTGAACATTGACGTCAACCCAATTTTTATTTCCAAACAAAATGCAACGTTCTATGACTTTGGGGTAGAACGTCAATCTGACGTCATGGTGACATCCTGTGCTTGCTAGGGAATAAGGATTTTTTTTTCCACATGAGCAGCTCATGTGAAAAGTATTTTCAGTGTCTTTGAGAACACTGTTTAAAAGTAAATGAATTTAAGAATGCATATTTTCTAATTTAAGTTTTTTATTTGATTAGACACTACTACTACTACTACTACTAATAATAATAATAATAATAATACAAACTGTAATTAAACGGATTTCCCCAAAAATGCTTATTTTTAATTTAAAGGGCACCTATGATGAAAATCATCTTTTGTAAGCTGTTTGGACAGAACTGTGTGTAGGTATAGTGAGTCCACAGTCCCACTGGAGTGAAATAAAGACAATATGTCTTGTTTTTTAAATTTCCTCACGTTAAAATAGGATCCAAATCCCTCCCATTTTGAGGCCCACCGCAACAGATGTAATAGTGCGGTTTCCCCGCACACCGAATAGATAGACAGCTGCAAATTAATATCTCCATATTAACACGTATAATCATATCAACAAAACAGCATGTGTGGTAAAGCAACTGGGATTAAAAGATCTGTTCAGCTCGCTGTGATCATCAATCATTATCATATGTGATCAAGAATGAGTTTTAGAAGTTTAAAACGTTTTTCAAACAGTGAATTACAGCAATTTTACCGTCTTTGCTTTATCACCACAGCCGCGTGTCAGTACAATTATAAAAGACGCTTCAATCCCGGTTTGTGGACATTAAATCACGTTTATTTTGTACATTAACATAACAGATATCCATACAGCAGTGGATATTAACGTGTATCCTGTCACATTTGCAGCGCAAAAACTGTGTAAAGTTAAACGCACATGCTGTGTTTGTGTGTGTGCGTGAACTTTGTAACGACATTTTGTGTGATTCATCGAAAGGCTTGAATTAACTCTACAACAAATACATCGAATAATCATCGGGAAAGTTCTTACTGTAGTATTTCTCACAAATGTTACATGAAATCTGCTTCCTTCATGTCAGTCACTGTGCTGTTTATCTGACGCAACTGAGGTGAAGATTGAGGCACACTCTGGCAGGCACGTGGGAACGGTGGGCAGGGAGAACTAGCAACAAAAACAGCTACCTTGTCTTCAGAGCAGAAAATTCTAATATTCTGAAAGGTCTAATAAATTATCTAATGTGTGTTTTGGCTGAAACTTTACAGACACATTCTGGAGACACAAAATACTTAGCTTAAATTTTGAAAAATGGGTAAAATAGGTGCCCTTTAAATGCACGTACAGTTTCATGGCGGTACATTTTCTCAAGTCATCGACCACTGCAAGTTTGGCAAAATGTTAGTTTTAGGCCCTGCATGAATCTATCTTGAGAATAAATGGAAGATGTATTAAAATAGTGACTGCTTTACAATGCAGCAGAAACAGCATGAAATAAACCTTCTGACATAAACGCTAAAGATGTATGAGGCTGTACAGTTTCATCTCCGAGGATGCTCTATTACTTGTCAGATCTGAGTATTGTTTTGAAAAGTTTTTCCCAGAGCACATTATCATGGGGATCTATACCTCCGATTAGTGCCAAGTCATTCTGATCTGCCTTTTTCAGTGGGTCTTTGCCTCTGTCGGATTTTGCAGAGTCATCTGTAAGCAGAAAAGAGAACAAGAGGAAGACAATGAACTGCTTTTGTGATTCTTCTCAGCCAGATGAATCTATGCTGTCTTTATCCGTTAGTCTTTTTACAGAGTGGAAACTTTAAAGGATGATTTACCTGAGCGTATGTGTGTATTGCTCAAAGTGTTTGGGCTGGATATCGTTCCACAACTTGATGCCTCCAGACGGCCGATAACAGTAACTAAAGGGCTGTTTTGCAGGGCTGCCTTCAGAGGGGTTGCCTGATTAAACTGAACAGAGGACAAGCAGCCAATAAACCCTCTCAATCCAGCATGGACCAGTTCCTTATCAGTGATGTCACTACCTGAAACATGAAAAAATATGTAAGCAACTGATCTGATAAGTGAAATACATGTTAAACCCAGGGATGCATCAAATGTTCAGGTGGCAAAAATACTTGGTCCAAAAATGCCATTTTGTTTCTGTCTGAAAGAGAAATTTGGCATGATTTTGCCAAGTATGATGCGATCCTGGATTAACATCTATGCTGATCCTGGAACATCGTTTTTGTTCGAAAACATAATCCATAGCTATTCCCTACCCCTAAGCTCAACCATAACTGTAAATTATTCCCAAAGTCAAAGAGGAATAACAGTTGGATAACAATCATGTAGAAGTGCATAAACTGTAAGCCTAACCTTAACATAAATGGTAAACATATACCTTAATTCTGATTGGCTGATTGGAATGTTGTTCCTGAATCAACATAGATGTTAATCCAGAAAAATGTCCTACTTGGTGAAATCAGGTTGGTGAAATTATAAACTGTTGGCGAAATCAGGTTGGCGAAATTATAAACTGCAAAGCTGATTTCATACCGGAAATTACTGTGATGTGAAACCCATTAATTTTAATAGCTTGAGCAACGCAAGTGCGTTTTTTTTTTTTTTTTTTTTTTTTTGCCAAAGAGCAAGTGTGCTGTTGACTAGCCTGCAGGCACGGCATGGTCAAATTTCAAGGTAGCTCTATATGCTTCCCTGTGGATATTTTGCTTATGTACACATATATGTACATATCTAAACATGAACTGAACATGGTCATCTGAAAACAAAGTTCGCTCAAATAACACGCTGACATAACATTTGTATGTAGCATGCGTGGTCTTGCTTCTTGCAATTGAACTACTGAGCTGTCAGGGTAACGCTGGTAAAATGCCGTGCAAAAACTTGTTCACTGGCTTGTGTTTTTAAAATCTTTTAAGTTTTAAAATTTAAGTTACCGAGTCAAATTTAAAGTATTACAAAATTACTTGCAAATTTAGTTTATTCAATTCACCTAAAGTGCATATCTTTGGACTGTGGGGGAAACCCACCAAACAAAAACATGCAAACTTCACACAGAAATGCTAACTGGCCCAGCCAAGACTTGAACCAGCTATCTTCTTTGTGTGAGGCAACAGTGCTAACCACTGAACCATCGTGTCGCCCAAATTTGTAATTATAACATTCTTATTTTTTCACAAAAGAAGATAATCTGAAGAATGTTGTTAACGCTACGGTTACTAAAGTAACCCTTCGTTCCCCGAGGGGGGGAACGGAAATGCTATGTGGAAACTTCCACTATGGGGATTTCGTCAGAATCCAATCATCTGAAAGAGTATAAAAACGGGCCAATGAAATGCCAATGAGTTGTCAGCGTCAGCGTGCACAGCTGGCGTCAATGACAATCAGTCATGCTATAAAGACGCAGCCAGTGCCATGCTCGACATCCTTTTCTAGCTGAAGAGACTTTCACGCTCAACAGCTAAGGGACAATCGTTGTGGCGAAGGAACATAGCATTTCCGTTCCCCCCCTCGGGGAACGAAGGGTTACTTTAGTAACCGTAGCGTTCCCCTTCGGATGGGGAACTCCAATGCTATGTGGAAACTTCCACTATGGGGAAATCTATGGAAAACGCCACAACGAAAGAACCTTACTGCGTCCCTGGCGAAGGGTGTGCCACGCAGTAGAGCGAGCGCACCTACAACGCCCCGAGACACAGTCTTCCAACGTGTCCCCTGGCCCTCACTTACCTGTTCAGAACAGTTATGTTTTTCGGGGAGTCGCAATAACCCAGTAAAATAGGTTTTGATACGACAGTACGTTGGGAAAGCGTTCAGTCCCGATAGGGAGGACGCTGCGGAGCTCACCTGTTACCCAGAGGGGAGACCTGGTGACAACCTATGGACTAGCCCAGAGATGGGGAGTCCTTGCATAAGGATGGTTAGCGGGGAGGGAAGACACGAGCCTGCCCTAGAAGGGGGGACTATACCGTGGCTGAGTGAACGTATGGGATCGCCAGCGGGGATCACACATAGCAGGCACCTATACCCAGAACGCGGGCTGACCAGCGGGCATGCCGACAACGTAACGGGCCAACACCTGACTCCTCCGCTGAGTCAGGTGCTGGGGGCCTCGGAGGAACTCTGCAGGGTTCGCCAAAGAAATGGGGAACTAAACTGACAAAGCTGAAAAAGCGCACGTATCTCCGGGTTAGGGAGAGTGGCGCAGCAAGCGTGTTTCGACACCTCAACCGAATCGTTTCCTCAATCACCAAGGGTTGCCTAATACCCTTGAGGAAACCGGCTCCACTCGCAGATTGTAAAATTGCAAATGTATTGGGTGTCACCCAACCCGTAGCTCTACAAATGTCTGTCAGAGAGGCGCCGCGTGCTAACGCACAGGAGGATTCGATGCTTCGTAGTGGAGTGCGCTCTCACCCCCGGGGGACACGGCTCACCCTGGCCCAAAGGCGAGGGAGATGGCATCCACTATCCAGTGGGCCAACCTCTGTTTAGATACGGCACTTCCCATCTGCCGACCACTGTAATGGACAAAGAGCTGGTCAGAGGATCTAAGGCTCTGAGTGTGGTCCCCATATATTTGCAAGCGCGAATCAGGACACAACAATGAAAGGGCTGGGTCTGCCTCCTCCGCGGGCAGCGCTTGCAGGCTCACTACCTGATTGTTAAACGGCGTGGTAGGAACCTTGGGCACATAGCCGGGCCGGGGTCTCAGGACAACGTGAGAGTAGGCCGGCCCGAATTCTAGGCACGAGTCACTGACCGAAAATGCCTCCAGGTACCTAACCCTCTTAACCGATGCCAACACGACCAGCAGAGCTGTCTTCAAGGACAGAAATCTCAAGGATACTGAGTCGAGTGGTTCGAAGGGATCCCCACGTAGGCTCGTAGCACTACCGCGAGATCTCAAGAGGGTATGAGAGGGGGGGCGGGGTGGAAACATCCGCCTAGCACCTCTGAGGAACTGGATGATGAGGTTATGCCTCCCCACGGTGCCGCCATCCACGCATCATGATGAGCGGAGATGGCGGCCACGTAAACCCTCAGTGTGGAGCGCGACAGCCTTCGCTCCACCTGTCCTGAAGGAAAGAAAGCACAACACTGATCTGGCAAGATCGGGGGTCTTCTCGGCGAGAAGCGCACCACTCAGTGAATAGACTCCACTCCAGGGCGTAGGCATGCCTCGTAGAGGGTGCACTAGCCTGAGTGATGGTATTAACCACCGCCACCGGTAGGTTACCTAAGTCTTCCTCGTCGCGTCTTATGGACCCCACGTGGAGGTTCCACAGAACTAAGCGAGGGTGCCAGATGGTGCCCTGTCCCTGAGAGAGTAGGTTCTCTCTCAAAGGGACTCGCCAGGGGGGGCGTCGCGAGGAGGGAGAGTTCTGATATCCAGGTCCGGTTGGGCCAAGGGCGCAACTAGCAAGACCTGCCCCTCGTCCTCCCTGACCTTGCACAGAAACTGCGCGAGTAGGCTCACTGGGGGGAGTGCATACTTACGCATGACTCGGGGTGGAGTCGCCATTCTCCCGGGGAAGGAGCTGCCGTGAGAGCCTGTTGGCCGCACGGTTGAGCCCATCCGGGGTGTGAATAGCAAGCAGCGACTTCAGCCGCGTATGACTCCAGAGGAGCAGACGGCGAGCGAGCTGAGACATGCAGCGGGAGCGTATACCCCCATCCGGATGGAACACGCTACCGCGGCCGTGCTGTCCGTCCTGACCAGCACGTGTTGCTCCCTCAGCACCGGTAAAAAGCGGCGCAGAGCGAGAAACATTGCCAACAGCTCTAGGCAGTTGATATGCCAATGCAGCTGGGTTCCCCTCCACAGGTCCGCAGCAGCATGCCCGCTACACACGGCCCCCCACCCCATACTGGAGGCATCTGCCGAAACGACAGCCTGCCTGGACGCCTGACCTAGGGACACACTGGCCCGTAGGAAGAAGGGGTCCTTTCCAGGGGGTGCGGGTGCGGTGACACAGCGCAGTGACAGTCACTCGGTGTGTGCCCGCGTGCCATGCGCCTCTGGGGACCCGATCGTGAAGCCAATGCTGTAGTGGTCTCATATGGAGCAATCCGAGCGGCGTGGCCGCGGCTACGGATGCCATATGCCCCAGGAGCCTCTGAAATAATTTCAGGGGGACCACTTTTTTTTCCTGTCAAACTCTCTCAGACAGTTCAGCATTACCTCGGCGCGCTCTCGTGAGAGGCGCGCCTCCACAGTGATCGAGTCCAGCTCCAACCAGAGAAAGGAGATGCTCTGCACGGAGGCGAGCTTGCTCTTTTCTCGGTTGACCTGAAACCCCAACGGGCGGAGGTGCCGGAGCACCTTGTCTCTGTGCATAATCAATTGCTCCCGAGAGTGGGCTAAAAATCAACCAGTCATCGAAATAATTGAGCGTGCGGATGCCGGCGAGCCGAAGGGGCGCGAGGGCACCCTTCGCGAGCTTGGTGAAAACTCGCGGAGACAGAGAGAGCCCGAAGGGGAGGACCTTGTATTGCCACGCTCGACCTTCAAACGCAAACCGCAGAAACTGCCGGTGGCGTGGAAGTGTGGAGATATGAAAATACGCGTCCTTCAGATCTATTGCTGCAAACCAATCCTGAGGACGAACGCATCGCGTGATGCGCATCTGCGTAAGCATTTCGGAGCGCAGCCAGTGAAGGCAGCGGTTCAAAATGTGCAGATATAGGATTGGCCATAGCCCACCGCTTTTTTTTTTTTTTTTTTTTTTTTGGGGGGGCACGATGAAGTGCGGGCTGTAAAACCCGCGCTCCATCTCGGCTGGAGGGCCGGCTCGATTGCATCCTTCGCCAGGAGGACAGCAATCTCCTCTCGCAAGACAGGGGCGGACGCAGGACTGACCCTGGTCGCCCGTGAACCTGGGAGGCCGTTTAGCGAACTGAATCGCATAGCCGAGTCTGGTCGTATGGATGAGCCATTGCGATGGGCTGGCCCGCGCTAACCAGGCAGGCAGAGCCCCCGCAAATGGTCCCATCCGCACGATCGCTGACGTGCCAGCGGCGGGGCAGCGTGGAGTGAGTGGGCTCATCCGGGGAGCGCTGGGGTCCCACAGGAGAGCAGGAGAGGAGATGTTCTCGTCTCGCACTCAAACTCCAGGAGAGGGGCTGGGAGTGGAGAGAAAGGAGACCGTTCTCTCGTGCTCCATGAGCCATTGGCGAAATGCACCGATCCTGCGAGCTGGCAGGCATAGCGTCCCAGACTGGCAGTGTTCGGGCTGTCACATCCGGAGGAGGGGAAAAGTGCTCTTTCACTGAGGATTTTGATGGCGTTTTTTTTTTTTTTTTTTTTACGCCTTTAAATAACGTGCCCCGCCCTCCAGCGGGGAAAGAGCAAATTCCCTCCTCCCCAGATGGCCCGCCTCAGGGACGCTTCGCGGTCCGTTTTACCGAACTTAGCGGCGCCCTGGGCGGGGGACGCTGGTTGCCTGCGCGATGCTCGGCGCAGCCGCGTGGCCGGAGGTGCAGGCGGGGCGGCGAAGCAAAGCTGCGGGTGGGCGTCCTCGGCGAAAAAGCAGCGGATGTGGATGGCTCGGCGGGGGGGAGCGGTCATACAATCCCGCCGATAGAGACCTCGCCCATCGCCTCCGACTGCTCTTTCACCGGCGTGAATTCCTGGGCGAATTCACTGCCAGTGTCGCCGAACAGGCCAGCCTGGGAAATGGGTGAGTTAAGAAAGCGAACTTTGTCAACGTCACGCACATCACCAGGTTTAGCCTGAGGTGGCATTCCTGGATCACGGATGTGATCATCGTCCTTCCCAGGGCACACACAGCCGACTTTTTTTTTTTTTTTTTTTTTGTAAGAGCATAGTCGGTTGCGGTGCGGAGCGCATGCTCAGTCCTGGGTCAGAACCATCCTCGCGCAGCCGGGCCAGCGCCTGCGCTTGGTAGCGCTGGTAGGTGGCCATAGCGTGCATGGTGAGGGGGAAGGCGCACGCAGCACACTGCGTGAGCCTACTGTGCCCAACCAGGAAGAAGGGGATGGGGAGGCTTAGAAGGTCTCGCCTTCATCCTCCACATCACACCCCTCTAATCGGTCCGGCCGCGGAGCTGGGGGATAAACCATCTCCAGAGCCACGGCCGAAGCAGCCTGGGGAAGCACAGCCGCAAAGTCTGCTTCTGGATTCGACGCCGCGCTCAAAGTCCCGGAGGGAGCGAGCGGGTTCGAATCCTCGTCAGACCTTGACAGCCCAACCTCCAAGGATGGTGAGGATGGAAGCGCACGCAGATCGGGCAGAAAAAAGTGCCCTCAGGACAGCGTGATTTTACTGTGCACTTCCGGGAAGAAGGGGACGGGAGGCTTTGAAGGTCTTGCCTCCTTATATCCTCCACATACACCCATCTAGTCGGTCCGGCCGCGGGGCTGGGGGATAAACCATCACCAGACCCACGGCCGAAGCAGCCCGAGAAAGCACGGCCATCATGTCTGCTTTTTAGATGCTAACGCCGCGCTCTCCACCCCGGAGGGAGGGAGCGAGCGGGCTCGCATCCTCATCAGACAATGACAGCCCATCCTCCGATGCAGCGATGGACATCTGACCCCCGGTGTCATCAGGTGAGAGAGCGACCATCCAAGGACGGAGCGCTTCTCTTCACCTGAAGCTTGGATGGAGCGCGTGGAGGAGCGAGAGGTCCACGGCCCGGGGGCGGCGGATTTACTCTCACTGAAACCCTCAGATCTGCCCGAGTGCCAACCGCAGTGCGGGGGACAACTGGGGTGGGTGGCTCTTTTGCAAGAGCGAGCCGCGATCTTAACTGCGCAACAGACATGACATCAGTGATGGCATGCACTGCCCGCGAGCACCGCATTAACATGCTGGACCCCCAGACATGAAACGCTGTGCTCGTGCCCATCATCCGGGGATAGGAAACCACCGCATCCAGAAACGCACGGTCGGAGTGACGTCTTGAAAAAGACGCGCTGCACGACCGTGTTGCTCTTTTAGGAAAGCTTTTTTCCTATATACAAACCGCTCTTGGAGGACCGGACCCAAAGGACGCCAGGCAAGGGAGAAATACCCAGCTCGACCATCTGCCACTGCGTATACGCGCTCTGGACCGGGAGAAGCTGCTTCTCGATCTCTCTCTGTAGACACAGGTTGGAGATACCCTCAAAGACTCTCTCAGAAGCTTCGTGAAAGGCTCTGAAAGCGAAAGGATGTCGAGCATGGCACTGGCTGCGTCTTTATAGCATGACTGATTGTCATTGACGCCAGCTGTGCACGCTGACGCTGCCAACTCATTGGCATTTCATTGGCCCGTTTTTATACTCTTTCAGATGATTGGATTCTGACGAAATCCCCATAGTGGAAGTTTCCACATAGCATTGGAGTTCCCCATCCGAAGGGGAACTAGTCTGATGACGGCAACCACTATCTTTAATGGGCAATGGTTACTGTCAACAGTTTTGTTATCTACATATTAATTTTATCTAAATATATATAAGGGTTCAAAAGGTTTTTCATGTTTTAGTATATTTGGTTTAGGACTCTTAGGATGAATAAAAAGTAAAAACAAACAAACAGATTTGTATGCAGTGGAAAACTTGTGTTTAAGTTAACAAGTCCCTGTTGAATAAAAGAATGAATAACACCACCACCAACAACAACAACTAACTGATCCCAAACTCTGTAATGAAAGTGTATTATTAAGCCATTTCTTGGTTGCTTCTCATGAAAAACTGTAGCTAAAAAACTCTGGAACTCTTCGTCTGACTAAAGGCTGGTTTATACTTCTGCATCGAGTGATCGGCGTGACCCACGGCGCCTGCCTTGCGTGTAGCTGTGCATTTATACGCTGTTTTTGTTGCTCTGCAATAACACTTTCGAAACGCTAGCTGGCTGTAGGTTATGTACTGTTTCTCTGTGTAAAGTTTCTTCACGGGTGTTTTGTTCTTTCTGAACGCTACCTTAATGAACAAGTAACTAAAACTCACTCATTCAGAGGTGGGAACCAGGGGACGTGCAACAACTTTAATCAGGTAAACAGGTAAACACAAAACAAAAGTTTCCATCAAGAGCTCCTTTATGTGACTCGACACTTGTAAACGCTCACTCTATCGGGCTCAAGGTTATCAGCACCACCCTCACTCATCACAGTTACCAAGCTGATCAATCACAGAGCTTGCGCTACGCATCGTTGCGACGTGTAGTTACATTTTTCAAAAGGTGCGCTTCAGCCATGGTGAGGGCTATGCGACCACGCGAAGGCTGTGCTGGACCATACACGTGCGCTTGACGCAGAAGTATAAATCAGCCTTAAGCCTGGTTTATACTTCTGTGTAGAGTGAAAAGCGTAATCCATGGCGGATGCCTTGTGCGTTGCTGTGCATTTATACTTCTGCACGCTGTTTGTGTTGCTCTGCAATAACACTTCTGAAACACTAGCTGGCAGTAAAGTTTTTGTTGTTCCTCTGTGACGAGTTTCTTTGCTAGTGTTTTGTTTTTTCTGAAGGCTACCTTATTGTACAAGTGGCTCAAACTTGCTCATTTTGAAGCGAGCACCGGCGGAACGTGCAACAACTTTAATCATAAGGTGAAGCCAAAACATCAAAACATCTAGAGCTACTTCACGCAACTCGACATTTGTAAACACTCACTTCAATGGGTTTGCAGGGCTCTCGGTCCCGCCTACACTCGTCAGCACTACCAAGCCGACCAATGGCAGAGTTTGCGCTACGCATAGTTGCGACATGTAGTTACATTTTTTGAGAGGTGCGCGTCAGCGTCCGTGACAGCCACGGAAAGGGCTGTGCAACCACGTGAAGTGCTGCGCCACAGAAGTATAAATCTGCTTTTAATAGGAGACACGGAGAGTCTTTTATTTTTGTAGCAATTACATTTAGTGATGTCAGAGGCATATAAATTCAATTATTTCACCTTTACTGAATTCAAAGTCAACCGTTAGACTGTTTATAAAACCAAAAAAAAAAAAAAAAACCCAGACAGAATCACACAAGTAACCTCTAATCTCCTTAATAACCTTTTAACAAACTTCATTATTATATTTCACAAGTCTAGCATTGAGTGTCTAAAAGCCTTTCTTAAACTGAATAAATCAAACACATTCAGTGCTGGTTCCTTTTCTACTAGGCGTCCGTAATGACTAATGAGCTTAAAAGGCGTTGTTGCAAGTTGTGCAGAGTGCTTTATTGCTAATTTGTCTTAAATGTTCTCTCCCCTCAATCAAAGCACTGAACTTCGTGCCACTTATAAACCCTCCTCATTTCTTACCAGGTAAAAAAGAAACAGTCTCCCAGGCAACACTGAGAAATTGCATTTGGCTTTCACTTGGCAATTCACCTGTGACGGTGCTGTCAAAAGTCTGTACAATGTACCTCTTCCTCCCAAACCCAGACAACCAACCCCCCCTCATCTTAACCTGCCTAAATTCAAACACCTGACGCCACATCAATGAAATAGAAATGTGTGAAACGGCACACAAGGAACATGAAGGAATAGAGTCCTCTTCAAAAGCCTGTCAGAAACTCACCTTGGATTCTTCCCAAAATCACCGACCTCACCGGGCTGAGAGCAGAGCCAGGAGACAGGCTGTACTGCTGGGTTATTGTGTTGTCAATCTACAAGAGCACAGAAATGATGGCAGATTACTCGGAAAATACTGACGCCAATATTGCATTTGAATCAGGCTTGCAAAATGGGTCTCGGGTCAATATGACATGCTTTTAGGAGGCCTTCAAAAATAAAAAGTTTTCAGACAAATATGTATTAAGTCAAGTAAAACCCCTATAAATATAGTTTCAAGAGTTCACACTTTGCTGATGATTGATTATAGAGCGTGTTTGGCATTCTGTCCCGTTAGAGAGCCTGAGCTCATAAGATCCTCAAGCCCCAGGCTTCCTCCCGTTTGCAGGGCGAGAGGGGAGTTTGAGCTCAGGTAGGTCTCGAGAACTCCCCCGTTTATTTATAGCTAGAGGCAATTAGGGATGCTAATTAAGAGCTCATCAATGATGCCAATTTGGTTTAGTCAATTCACCTAGTTCGCATGTCTTTGGACTGTGGGAGAAAACCTGGGAACCAGGGGAAACCAATGCGAGAACGTGGAGAAAATGTAAATTCGGCACAGAAACGTCTACTGGCCAAGTAAGGACTTGAACCAGTGACAAAAAGGAGGGGGAGTAGGAGTGGAAACTCTGGTTATTTATAGTGAGTTAAAAATCATCCGATTGGTGAATCATGCGTTGCTAATTTGGGACCAGCTGTGGTCAATGATAAGCATGTGATCCTCTCGAAATTAGTTTATAAATAAACTTCACCTAATGGCAGATACCAATATTGCATTTCAATCAGCCATTGGAAATAAATCTCAGCTTTTATGATATGATTATAGAAGCATCATTTGTAAGTTACAAGACCTTTAAAATCTCAGATATGTTACTGGACATGCATGCAGTCATGTATTGGAGGTAACTCAAAACGCCTTTTGATACAAGACTATACTGACAAGATTATACTGTACTACTGGGTTATTGTGTTTTCAATCTACAAGAGCACAGATTTGATGGCAGATTACTCCGAAAATACTGACAGCAAGATTGTATTTGAATCAGGGATTAAAAATAAAAGTTATCAGACAAGTGTGTACAAAGTTAAATATTGTCACTGAAACTCCCTTTAGACACAGTATTATGGCAGATAACTAGATATAAAAAACTTATACCAATATTGCATTTAAATCAACCATGTAGAATATCTAAGCTTACCATAAAATGATTCCAGAAACATAATTTGTATGTTACAAGACCTTCGGGTCAGTATGACATTGCTTTTAGGAGCATCTTTTGTGTTACAAGACCTTTAGAATCTCAGAAAATTTAACAGTGTGTACAAAGTCAAGTATTGGCTGAAATCCCCTTTAGATACAGTATAATTATGGCAGATAACTAGGTATAAAAATGTATACCAATATTGTGTTTGAATCATCCATGGTAAATACATCTCAGCTAACTACGACATGATTCTAGAAGCATCATTTGTAAGTTACAAGACCTTTAAAATCTCAGATTTGTTGGACATTTGTGCAGAAAGCCATGTATTGGGGGTAACTCAAAACCACTTTTGATACAAGACAGGCTGTACTGTTGGTTTATTGTGTTGTCAATTTAAATATAGTATTTGAATCCAGCATGGAAAATGGATTTCGGGTCAGTATGACATTGCTTTTAGGAGCATCTTTTGTGTTACAAGACCTTTAAAATCTCAGATTTGTTGGACATTTGTGCAGAAAGCCATGTATTGGAGCTAACTTAAAACCCCTTTCTATATAATGGCAGATAACTTGGAAAAGACATCTTAATACAAAAAGATACATCTCAGCTTACTATAACATGGATTTAGCAGCATCATTAATGCTACAAGACCTTTAAAATCTCAAATATGATATTGGAAAAGCATGCAGAAAGTCAAGAGTCGGAGCTCCTTTTGATATAATGGCAGGTAACTTACAAAAACTGATACAAATATTGCATTTGAATGAGGCATGCATGACATATAAGGTCACTATGACATTAGGAGCATCAAGACATTTGAAGCTTCAGATAAGCTATCGAACAAGCTTGTAGAAAGTCAAGTATCGGTAGTCACTGACAACCTTTTGATACAGTATAATGGCAGATAACTTAGAAAAAAGTGATACCAATATTGAATCACCCATAGAAAATACATCTCGGGTCACTATGACATGATTTTAGAAACATTATTTGTATATTACAACTAAAACCTAAGATAAGTTATTAAGTTAATAGTCAAGTATTGGAGATATTTCAAAACCCCTTTAGATATGATGACAGATAACTTGGAAACATACAAATTGGAATCAGGCATGGAAAATGCATCCCTGGTAACTATGACATGGATTTAGGAGCCTCATTTATGTGACAACACCTTTAAAATCTCAGATAAGTTATCAGATAAGCTTGTAGAAATCAAGTATCAGCAGTCACTGAAAACTGCTTTAGATATGACAGATAACTTCGGAAAAAAAAAAACTGATACCAACCTTTCAATTGAATCATGGCAAATACTGTACATCTCAAATTACTATAACATGCTTTTATATGAGCATTATTTATATATTACAAGACCTTTAAAATCTCAGGTAAGTTATCAGATGAGCATGTGGAAAGTAAAGTACTTTAAAGCCCTTTAGAAATCAGATACTGGCCATTGTGTTAACATCTGTTGCTATGGAGAGAAAGGCTCACCTGAACAAGGAGCTCCTGTCCTTTTCGATTGATTTTAACCCAGTGGAAGCGTCCGTCTGCTAGACTGCCTGACTTTGGGCTGAACATCTCAGTCCTTTTTTCTTTATTCATCAAGTATCGTATTTGCAGGCTGCCTGGGAAATCAGAGAAAAGTTATTGACTTTAAATAAGATATGTGTTTGATACGATGAATGCGACATGGCATGAACTAATGTTTTGCATTTCAAGCTCCAACAGGACCCTCATGTAAAGTGTTTTTGTTTCTACGTTAAGGCTTTTGTGATAATGAGATCCTTTTGCATGGCTAAATCGTAGCAATTATTTATGGGTATCAAATGACTTAAATGCACAAAATTGAGACAAGGATCCACTCAATGCACAGACTGTGTTTAGCTTTTTGTTTTGAGCGCTTATAAGATAGCACTTAATTTTGATGTCTCATTTGAGTATTAGAAAACTGTCTGCTTAATATCGGTTGATACTGCTCCTTCAACAGATATTTAACTGACTATAAGTACGTCAAGTACATGTCACGTTACACTAACCCCAACCCCAACCTAACAGTCTACTTATAATCTAATGAGAATTAGTTGGCATGTAGATGCAATGTAACTTAAATTCAACAAATGGACCATCAAAATAAAGTGTGACCGTTTACTATTACAACCACAAATCAAAAAAGTTGGGACATTATGGAAAACGCAAATAAAAAAAGGAAAGTAGTGATTCTATTTTTACTTTGACTTGACATTGCAGCCCTATGTTAACAGTGTCCATCGACAGTGCCATCGACTTCTCTGGGCATGGAGGCATCTGGGATGGACTATCACACAGTGGAAATGTGTACCGTGGTCAGATGAATCTGTATTTTAAGGTATTTTTTGGGAGAAATGGGTGTTTTGCCCACCTTAAGACTTGTTTGCATAAAGAATGGCATAAAATTAAACCTAAAATACTTTATCACTTAGTGTCTTTAATCCCTAAACATATTTTAAGTGTTTCCAAAATTACAAAGTGGTAAATGTTTTACTCTTCCAACTTTTTTGAAATGTGTAGCAAGAACTAAAATTTTAATATTTATATTATTTTTGATATTTATATTTTGTAAAACAATCGAAAATTGAAAAATAAAAATCACGAGGAACATAATTAAATAATGTTTGTTGTATTATCTGCAATGAAAGACAAGTCAAAGTAAATTTATAAATCATTACATTCTTTTTTTATTTGCATTTTCCATGCTGTCCCAACTTATTATGATTTGGGGTTCTATATCTTTAATAGCATTTTATTGTAATAGTCAATGGTCTGTTATTACCTGTAAACTATTACCTGTAATATCATAGTGATGCACAAACAGTACGGGTCTTTCAATACACTCACTGGCCACTTTATTAGGTACACCTTACTAGTACCAGGTTGGACGCCCTTTTGCCTTCAGAACTGCCTTAATCTATCGTGGCACATATTGACATGATATCAGGCAGTTGCTGCAGATTTGTCGGCTGTCTATGATGCTCACTTGATATTTTCTCGATCACACTTTATTTTGATGGTCCGTTTTTGAATTTAAGTTACATTGCATCTACATGCCAACTAATTCTCATTAGATTATAAGTAGATGGTTAGGTTGGGGTTAGTGTAAGTTTACATGTACTTGACATGTACTTGTAGTCAGCTAAATGTCTGTTGAAGGAGCAGTATCAACAGATATTAAGTAGACAGTTTACTAATACTCAAATGAACCATCAAAATAAAGTGTTACCATTTTCTCTTTTTCGGACCATTCACTATAAACCCTAGAGATGGTTGTGTGTGAAAATCCCAGTAGATCAGCAGTTTCTGAAATACTCAGACCAGCCTGTCTGGCACCAACAACCATGCCACATTCAAAGTCAATTAAATCACCTTTCTTCCCCATTCTGATGCTCAGTTTGAACTGCATCTTGACCATGTCTACATGCCTAAATACATTGGGTTGCTGCCATGTGATTGGCTGATAAGAAACTTGCGTTAACAAGCAGTTAGACATGTGTACCTAATAAAGTGGCCGGTGAGTGTAGATTACAACATTAGCTAAAATTTTTTATTTTTTATATATATTTAATTGGATTCATTAGAAGACAAAGCCATAGTTTGTTCAGAAAATATTTGTTTATTTTTTAAGCATTTTGTACCTCTGCTGTAAGACATTAAAATTACCGAACTGTCATTGGTGTGTGCCATTAAATCCCTACTGAGTGCACCTGCATTTTCAAAAATAGACAAATAAACAGACTATTCTTTGTAAGTTAATTAATTGTCATTTCACTGCAATTAGCAATTTGTGAATGCAGAATGCTTGAACATGCTTAACAGTCATTTGGGATAACAGGACCAAGCAAGTCTTGAGATCACCTCTGCACTTGAAAAGTTCTCATGTGAATCATCATTCCCCTTGTAGGTGTAACATGACTAACTCCATCCACTAACTCTCATTAAATATAGCTCTTGCTTGCGTCCGTCTTTAATTCACTGATTTGCGTGTTCGGTCTTTTTCTTAAGCAGACTGCCATTGTTCGGTATTGCATATCCGCCTTCTGCTTCTTTTACCACTTTTTTCTCCCTCTTTTGCTTGATGTGCACCATTATCAGCTGTGGAAGACATGCAAGTCAAATTAAATGTTGAGAAATTTTATTTTTTGTTAACTGAAAAAAAAAAAGAGGCGTGAAAGTTCTGTAAATTGTAATTAGAGATAATTGTTGCAAGAGTCTTTAATTAAGATGCCATGTAATTCTTAGGTAAAGGTGCAATGAGAGAGAAAAAAGCCTGCATGCATGTGTATTTAATGAGTATGTTTGAATTTCAAAAGGTGGCAGGTTATAAGGCTTTATGGCAGTAAGAACAGTGCAGGGTGTGAATTAAAAACAGCTTCTTTCCTTGATTACTTTTACAACTAATAGAAAGATGTTGATCTTTGGCTTCTTAGTAAAAGCTATGGACTGGATTAAGTAAATTAATATATATTTTTTCCAGCAAGAATGTATTAAAAGTTTTAAATGTAGCATTCAAGACAATGTTACAAAAGATTTAAATTCAAAGTAAATCCTTCACCTCTGTCTATTTCACAATTTTTTGTTTTATTAGGCATTTTTAAAGGCTCTTATGTTTAGGTTCAGTATTTTTACTTTAATTAAAAACTTGGCAATGAAAAGGTTATTAGTCAGTTACTGAAATGCCAAATTTTTATGCATTAAAGTGTTTTTACTAAACCTTAACATAACTGAAGCAAACATTCAAAAGGCATACACATCCTACATTAAATGTTCATATCAACTAATGAGATGACTGTGTATTAAATCTGCACATATTACATAAACATTGCCAGAATAACACTATAGTTTATATCTAGTAATATGAAAGATACTGTAAGTATGCTGTAAAGAATTATTGGTGCCTTATTTTTTTTTAGTTTAATCAAATTAACTTTCCTAGTTACTTTAACTTACATCAATCAAACGGACTAAAAACATTAAGTTAATTTAAATTTTAAAAATCCAGTTTATACGTAATTAACTTTATTCATTCATTTTCTTTTCGGCTTAGTCCCTTTATTAATAAGGTGTCGCCACACCGCCAACTTGTTTTATGCAGCAGATGCCCTTCCAGCTGCAACCCAACACTGGGAAATACCCATACACTCTTTCATTCACAAATATACACTATGGCCAATTTAATTTATTCAATTCACCTATACCTCATGTCTTTGGACTGGAGCACCCAGAGAAACCAATGCCAACACAGGAAGAACATGCAAACTCCACACAGAAATGCCAACTGACCCAGCCGGGGCTCGAACCAGCGACCTTCTTGCTGTGAGGCGATCATGCTACCCACTGCGCCACCGTGACACCCACCTGATTAACTTATTTAAATTAAAGTAACAATTAACAAATTAAAAAACAAAATTAAACATTTGTAGTCATGACTTGTTGTCAGATCATTTTTTAACAGTCTACTAATTTCACTCTAATCTTCAAAAAGCTCACCAGATCTAAATGGATCATTATAATGACCTATTTAGAATTCATAATGGTAAATTTGAATATTGAGTTAATTAGTTTATCACGTTAATTTGCGTCATCACAATTTATTGGTATTGCAAAAACCATAATATAAAAAAAGCAAAGAAAATAAAAATTTGTGCCACTATTTATAGAGCAAAATTGTTGCATTATGTTGTTACCAGAGTTGGGTGGAACGCCTTCCACAACAACACGTACTGTATTCTAATTACATTTTTGGGGAACGCAGTAATACTTGTGTAATTTGATTACAGTTACTAAAGTCTCCAAAGAACTTTTAACTAAAGAACTTGACTAGCAACCTGAACAGAAAGCATTCTAAGACAATACTCGGCACCAAGGAGGTGCTTAACCCTAACCGGTGGCCAAAAACACAGCAGCCCAACTCAGCCTACACAGACTAAACTGGATTTTTTTGCAGGATCGGGAGTGAAGGTAACATCTGAAAATGCGAAGAAAAGCATAGCTGCTTATGGGGCCTTTCACATATCATGTCTTTAGTGCATACAAGTTTGTTATTTCCAATGGAGGCGTGCAGCTTGCACACTCATATTGGGAACGGTGCGCACAGGGTAGTAATCAGTAACTTGTTTTCTATTACTTGAAGTAACTTAGCTAACACTGGCTGTTACCGTGAATTCTTCAAGCCGTATAATCATACAGTGAAAAATCTCTATTGTGACGGTTCTTTGATTTTGCTTTTTTTATTGGTTTATTAGTTTTTTAATAACTATTGATTTAGTACCGTTTGTTGTGAGCATAACAGCCATGTAGTGCTGGTCCAAAGTGTGAGCCGTCAGGATCAAGGCTGGCACGTGACGCGTCAAGAACCCAAATGACACTTTCTCTTGAGACTTGGCAACTTCTGCATCATGGAAACCAGCCGGGGATCTTCTGGCTTCTTCGTTTAGTATCCCAGAAAATGGCTCCTGGAGAGTATACAGGACTGAAGACCCACTTTCAAAAGAAGCTGCTAGAGCTGTGATGGACATTGAGAGACAAAGCAATCCTTGGTGAACTCCACTGCAAACATCATCATCATCATAATCTCTATGCAAATTTAGCACACCAATGAACTCTAACATCTCATTTTTCATTATTAGAGCTATAAAAAAAACAACATTAGCATTACTTCCACCCCAGCCACAGCTGAGACCGCTGTCCTCCTGATTTTCTCTGTCTCTTCTCATTTTCTGGTCATCTATTCTAGTTAGCAGTAACCCACCGTGGCTGGAGCAGACGTTGTGACATCACATTGTAAAGAAACAAAGCCATTACATCGGTAATCTGACTGACAGGCTCCTGGATGGGTTTGAGGCAGAGGGATGGACGCTGTAATTAAATTCCATTTGTCAGTTAAAGCTTTTCTGCCAAAGCCTGTCAGCCCAGCCTCAATGAATTCAAGGTGAACACGCCATCAAGGGCGCATTCTCATTCACCGGTAGGCCGACACTCCTGGACACTAATGGAAAACGTTGTCTAAAAAAAAAGTTGAATTTGTGATCCATATTTCAATAGTGAGTGACTTTCATGCACATTTCTTGTGAGAATCACACCATATCCAACAGTTCACCACAAGCCCTGGGTTAAACATATATTAAATCATGTCCTATAGAGTCCTGATTTAATTTCTCTTTGTGGGCTTTGATCTAATTGTGTGATTTTACAGTGTAAATGCTATAAAAGCATTTCTGGCATCAAGAATGCCAGCGTTTGACAACTTCAAGCATCTAAAACATGGGCTGTGTCTGAAATTGCCTACTACTCAGTAGGTACTACATTTAAATTTACTACACGACCGTAATAATGATAATGCGTGGTCGTGAAGCGAATTTGTATTCGGAATTCGGAGCAGGATCTGAATGGTATTGTTTTACTGGCAAGCGTGAGTAGAAGGTTAATGCGCTTACTTTGGCCAGTTGGCGACAATAGAGCGCACAACCATGGACCTGAATGCTTAGCGAAGCATCACACCACTCAGCTCCGCTCACATGCTCTGGCTGCTACAGTGCATCAGTTCAGTATGTTCACTATGTTACATAACTGCCTGCTGCTGCTCATGTCTTTCTTATGTTAGACCATTTTGTGCTGTGCCACGCAGTACTGCAGCACTGCATGTGGTCACGTTCATTCACTCACTTCAGAATCTCGCCGGAAGTAGTAGGTCATCTGGGTAATTCTCGCATACTGTTTTTCGAATTCTATTAATTTGGACATACTACTCAGCTTGCATACTGTTTAACGTACTATATAGTAGGGAAGTATGCGATTTCGGATGCAGCAATAGGCTGTTTCTCAATATTACTGTAAGCGATCTTGCGTCCTTGTGTTCTCATGTAACGTTATCATCAACCGCCAAAGTTCAGTTCCAAAACTCAAGACTACAAGAACGGAGAACACATGAAAGGACCCGGATGTGTTCTTGATATAATGGACGCATCGATGCAAGATTGAGTGCGGTACTCCCAAAAGTCATTGTGGCTAAATGAGGTGGGAAGCACGGCATACCTGTTTATTATTAGAGTTTAGAGATATAACTTAGCTCAAGAGTTTGCCTAAATTAGATGGTGAAAGTAAACATTAGCATGAAAATCTTACAGTCATAAACACAGTAAGAGTAGACATATTTGTATTGTGCAAAGTATATTTGTAAGGATTTTGTGCAAGTTACTGTATATATACAGTTGAAGTTAACATGATTAGCCCCCGAGTTTGTTCTTCCGAGGTAACTTGGCAAGACTGTGAGAACGTGAGTCCATTCTCTGCGTTCTTGGAATTAAGAAACAGTCATGCTTTAATCCATAGTGATCTCATTCAGCTTATTTTAATTGGTGCATTAAGGCCTAAGAAAGCCAAATTTGCCCAGAAGCCTTTGTAACCTCACCTTTTCTGCAGTGTGGCCCATCGAAGGCTGTTTGTGTGCAGTCACAGGCATAACTGCTGCGCTCTTCAACACATCGTCCCCCGTTATGGCAGACGCTGTCACTGGTGCAGTGACCCGGGCAGCCTGAATTCACCCCCGGGGTGGTCTTTGCACGCTCGAAAAGGTCAAGGGTAACCCCATTAATGGTGAGAGCGCGTAAGCAGCCCACAAAGCCCCTCTGCCTTGAAGCTGTTCCTCCTAATGGGGAGATTACAATGATTAATTGTCTTGGCAATTTACAAAGCCGAGCCCTTAGAAGTCGATAATAGTGTCATTCTCAGGAAACGATGCCATTTGTGTGCTATGTGTGCCCAATCTACTGACATAATTAACCAACTTTTGACATTATTTGACAGTTTAGAGTAAACAGTAAAGGATAAATTAGAGGGAAATGTTTTATTAAAATTCTGGCTAATGTTAACTGATTTACATTTTACTATTTGTCACTGTTATACTTTTACAAGTTATATAGGTATTTGTCATGTTGCTTTTATTTACATTAACATACTGTATACTAAAAATGGTTCATTGGATTTACTTTTTTTCAAAGGTAAGTGGTTGCAAACTAATTATTTGGCCTGAATTTAAACAAGAAAATTTAAGTTGAATTTAACTTAATTTAATTGTTTGTTTAAATTCAGCCCATTAAAAATTGTTACAAATTTTGTAAATCCAATGAATAATTTTTTTTTATCATATTAGTATTTAAACTGTTCTGTTAAACTTTTGAAATAATTGTTAGCTTTTTGTGACTTAAGAACGCATTGTTTTCTTGGAGCAAATTACATAATTTCTCATTGATTCGTTAATAATCATGCAACAATTTTTATTCAAATTCAATGTCATATGCAGTTTACTGATTAAACAAAATAATATCCATGACAATTTTCAGCATACAGAAGCATTAATTATCAACAATCCTCAAATACACCAAAACTTAAAGGGCCCTATCATACAGCTGGCACATTGAGGCACAAGACATGTTTGGCGCGATTTGTTGCTATTTTCAGATCAGAGCAACAGTAATTTTAACATTTTGCGGCACATTGTTTAAATAGCAAATCCATTTGCGCCACTTTGTGGACTCATGGGTGTGCTGGTTTGAAAAGGAGGCGTGTTAAGGCGCATTGTTGGCACATTGCTATTTTGAGGAACTGAAATAGACCATTTCATGCCATTGACCAACTAAAAGCTCGACTAAAGTACAGTATTAGTTATGCGCCTATGCTGTTTAAAATGCTTATACATTGCTTAATATTATTGCTTAAATTATTATTATTTATTTATTCGTTTGTTGGAAATTAGAACTGAATTTGGAAATAGTTTTGAAACAAATCTTTGCGTTTAAACACAATTAAATATGCAGGCTAATGGATGTCTTCAATGGAGTAAGTTTCCACCGTTTCCCTACTCCGTGAAAGTAAAGGAGTAAAATAAAGAGTAAAAGTAAAGTAAAGGGAAAGTAAAGAGGTAGAATGGAGGAGGCTCATTCTTTATCCTCGCTGCAAATGGTTTCTTTAACTGTTTTCTCGCTAGCCGTTTTCTCGTTCAGCTTTTCCACTTACAAAGTCCTCCATGTAAGCAGTGAATGCGCCATGGCACAATGAAACTGACTCTTAACGAGAATAGCAGATGAGACTCTGATTGGTTTAATGCACGTTATGCTCAAAACACATCCATAACTCATTAAGAGAATAAACACACCCTGTTAGACCATGCTCCAGGGTGCAAACTGTCCTTAAAATAGCAAATGTGGATTCGGACACGCCCTTAATGCTTTTGCGCCATGCGCTTTAAACTTTGCACCTAGATTGCTAAAATAGAGCCCAACATGTCTCTATTACTCTAGCTTTTCACTGAAGATGAAGGAGATCAAAAGCTAGGTGGTATTAACAATTAGCTTTCCATTACTAAAGATCTCTTTCTATAGTTCACACATATCTAATTTTAAACACAAATATGACTGAAACCATCACACTTCACATTGATATTCAAACCTAAAGCATTTAAACATGTTATGATTACTGACTTGTAAATATGATCACAGATTCCTTTTAATGAAATTAACTCAATCTTCTCTGGTCACATGATTATTCTTAGCCACAGTTAAAGTAAACTCAATTTTATTTAAACATTATAAGTGTCATTTGCTTGATTGCATGTCTGCGCACCTACAAAGAGTTGACTGCTGAGCTGAAGCCGGTAGGGTCTTTCAGGCGGCGCTTCTGTTAGTTCCAGCGGCAGCGAGTCGACCTGTAAAGAAGCTTCTTTCACATTTCTCTCAGCACGGATATAATGCCACTGACGGTCATTCAAGGCTACAGGTGACCGAACAGTAATAGTCACTGGTCCATCTCCTAGGTCAAAGGTGAAGTTCATGGTAGAGGGAGCTGAGAATCACACAGAAAAGTGTCGAAATTACCACAGTGCAGTTGATCTTTTTTCAAAGAAGTGCTTTTTCTTTTAAAATTAGAAGAGGAAATTTAAGAGAAACATACTGAATAACATTATGCCTGAAAATCTGTCTCTCCAGGATTTTGTAATTCTGCTTTAACAGAGTTAAACCAAAATTGAGGACATTATGCAAAATACAAAGAGAGACTTTGCCCTTTTTTTAAATTTCTGCCAATTTTGGGCAGCCATAGATGCAATTTGCATTCAGCCAAAGCCCACTTGAAGTATGTTATGTGGGTTAAATTAATCATACTTTATTATACCAGTTGACACATCAGGCATTCAATGGCCCATGTTGATACCAATATAGTGAGAATACAAAAGAAAAAAATAACAGTTTATGCCAAGTTCAGAATGCACGATTTTCATTGAGTCACACAGTTTTCACACTGCATGACTATCTGTGGTAGCATTCCGTCACTGATGTGTTCACACTGCAAGATGGATCAGCGACACTAAATTACTTCACAATAATAAGAATCGCTGACAACTTTGTTTTGGTCCGCAAACTATGTCTAAGTTTTTTGTTATGAACGACATAATGAGAAAGATGCTTTTAGTGGAGTAGAAAATGTACATGGGGTAGAAATGAGCAATTTCTATGTATCTTTTTCTTTTTTGATCCGGTTGTGGTATTGCTCAAATGACACGTCAAACAGACACGGGTGCTCCTACCAAATTTACAATATTTTTTCAGCCATTTCTGGGGTCTAAATAGACCAAAAAAGCCATGCTTGTTGATATTGTGGTCAATAGCTTCGTAACTCCTTCCCCAACTTCCCGCTGGCCTGGATGCTGTCCTCTCATTGGCTGAAAGTAATCGCTGATGTTTTTTTCAGTCAGAACCCATTTCAAGCCGACAAGTCCAGAAAATTAGCATGATTTAACGAGGGTTTATCGACGATTCTGTCAGATCGCATCTTTAATAGTTCACACTGTGTGATTGTTATTCATGTGAACGAGCAAAGATTTGCTTGTGATTTCAGACATTTGTTGATGATTTCTAAAACCTGTCGGTGAGTCAAAATCTGGGCTAAAATCATGCAGTCTGAACTCAGCATTAGTTTGACTTAGAGACTCAGTGGGAAATTTGGTGCAGTTGTTATTTATGGCCACAAAAGTATAGCAGGCTACATATAATGCTCTAAATCTCCTAATAATCTGCCTTTAGTAAGATGCCACTTAAGTGATGAAAGCTCTGCATAAACAAATTCAGGTATTTGCTAATTTATAATTGGATATTTTAGCAGGCTTTTAGTAGAAGATTTTTCAGCTAAATCTTGTTTCTTTTGTCCATTTACAGTCCTACAGTATATGTGCAGGATATAGTAGGCTTTATAGGGTTAGGAGGTAAAAACTTACCTCTCTTTGCTTCTCTCAGAGTTTCCGTTATATATAGAGAGTCCAATGGTTCTTGTGGTCAACATATTTTATGACATATTACAACACAAAAAAGGTTTCAAATATTGTTGCAAAATCATTTTAGGTATTTTAATAAAAAAATGTCCTTAAAAATCCTGGAGGAACTATAAAATGTTATCTTTCTTCTGCATTTTTGTAAATGTATCAATAATTTTTATATATTGTAGGAAAATTGTAAAAAAAATATATATATATTTGATTAAGAACTCACAACTAAGTTCCAGCCTTACGAAGTCTCTGACACCCAGATTCTCCAAGAATACTCCAGAGAAAGCGCTGGTTTTGAAAAAGAGTGAAATATCGATGCTCAGTTCGGCTTGGAGGGTTGGGAAATGCAGATAGGAGGACTCCTGGTAAAAAGATGCAGAGTTCCAGAAAAATCCTGCAGCAGAGGGACAGTGAAGAAAGCACACTGTGTGTTGGGAAACAATTTGTGCCCTGGATTGAATAAAAAAAAGTCCTTCTCTTCTGCATTTTGAAATATGAAAATGTATTCAGCAGAGAGTCATATTACCCCCCCATTCCCCTTTTAAATTTGATAAACAAAACACCCACGGTTGCCATAACAACGCAGCGGTCCAATTTTGAGCTCGGCCTGTGAGTTTGTCCGGTTTGTGTCTCCAATGGCGATCTCACTGAGGGGTAAATGGTCTTTGTAAGACAGCACACCAGTATCATTTGCCCTGCAGGAGGAGAAAGTGAATGAGAGAATGTGCAAGAGGAGAAGTAATGAGCGAGAGGCTGGGAGAAAGTCTTTTTAATCTCTCTCTGAGGTAGACGATTGCCCTCCGAGGAGTGTATATGCTTCACTTGTTGCTTAAAAAAACGGTAATACTTGCCCTATAGCGAGCATTAAGCTTTGCTATATTGTCTCGGTCACTTTAACAGGAGAAACTAATGAAGGGTTTTAAAATGCTGTTCCAATATAGCATTTTAATTGACTAAAACTCTCCAGTCTACCTCAGATTTCTTTGGCTCTATGAAAAATAGCAATCCTATTATCTCACAGAACAGGAAAATACGGCTCGTTCACCGCAGGGCTGCCAAGTGGGGCTACTTTTAACTGATGTAGGGGGATCTTTTTATTGAGGGTTAAAGGTTTGACATACTGCATATATTATATTTGAAAGAAATGATTATATTGAAATATTTTATATTCTACCAACAATACAACTGTGAAAGATGATAAGTTTTGTTAGGGAGGAAAACTTATTGGGAGCCTTTTAAGCTCATTTACTGTATAATAACTAACTACAGTCTAAAAATTTGTTAGAAACTTTGTAAATACTTTCTTAATTTCATTTATAGAGTGTACTACTGTAAATAGTGATGTTTAAGTTTAAATTGTGTACAGCGCATAACTTTATACCTATACTTAGAGATGAAACGATTTACCATGAGCTGGTTGAAAATCTATTTAAATATGTGACGATTCAAACTGGTAGAAAAGATGAGCAAATCAGAACACATCAGAAATGATGACTGGGTTTACAGGAGCAAGCTCGCTTTACCTGCACATCAGCAGTGAGCAAGAGGTGGGGCAGCAGAGTAAAATGACAGCGATGAGGTGCCCCAAACAAACACAAACTGTGTGCAAATACTGCAAAAAGACGCTTATTTACACTAACATAACAACAGATATGATGCACATAAACCATCAGCACCGTGAAAAACTACTGTCACAGACGTCTATATGCAAAAAAAAATATATATATTAATAAGCCAAACCTCGTAGCTTCGCTTACATCAGTGTTTTCATAGCGAAAGTGTGAAGATGTTTTTCAGATTGAAAGAGAAAGTTGGTCCGTTACAGAACCAGATATTAGATCATTTTTACCCTCTCCTTTTCAAATTAGTTTATGCATATCTTGATAATTAGCTTATTATTATTAATGAATATTTAAAAATGTTCAAGATTATCTCTTCTTAAGTGTATCACACTGATTTTTCTTTTCGGCTTAGTCCCTTCATTAATCTGGGGTCGCCACAGCGGAATGAACCACCAACTTATCCAGCATATGTTTCATGCAGTGGATGCCCTTCCAGCTGCAACCCATTACTGGGAAACATCCATACACACTCATTCACACACACTACGGACGATTTAGTCTACCCAATTTAGCTAAACCACATGTTCTTTTGGACTTGTGGGGGAAACTGGAGCACCCAGAGGAACCCACATGAACACGGGGAGAACATGCAAACTCCACACAGAAACGCCAACTGACTCAGCTGAGGCTCGAACCAGCAACCTTCTTGCTGTGAGCCGATCGTGCTACCCACTGTGCCACGTGATGCCCTGTATCACACTGATACTTATACTAATTAATCATTAAAGTAATATTAATTATTCACCTTCATAATCATTTTCAGCTCCTGTCTCTATATTACTATATAATTAGTAATTTTATAATCAGTTTTTTATGCCAGTGGCCAGTCCCCTGGCCTATTGACCACCTCTATAGACATTGCTCTCTGGTTTAGGAAAGGCTTACCTCATCACCGTCATCTCAATCCCCAATGAAAGAGTTTTTCAGCAGGGGATAATGTAAATGTACCCACCATAGGACAGAAAACATAGATATGCTGATATTTCTTTTTAAAAATGTAAATCCCAGCACAGCCACAGTTTTAGTTCATTTATATTGATGACAATTTATATTGATATTGATGAGTTTGTATTATTAATTTTGGTTTTTAACATAGCAATTTGGTTTTGGCAGAAAATGTATACATTTTTTAAAAAATGTGCAGCAATTAAAAAAATAAAAAAATAAAAAAATAAATAAAATCACCTTAAATTTGTTTAAAAATAATTGTGTTTAAAAAATGTGACTAAATCGTCAATCATGAGATTAATATCGTGAATCGTATCAAATCGTGAGTCAGGTGAATCGTTACATCCCTACCTATACTTATGCCAAATTTCAGATATTTGAAAAAATGAAGCCAAAATGTACTTGAGTCAATCACAGATGCCTCACTTAACTAACTAAAAGCAAATGTCATTAGAAAAAATTAACACCTGAGCATAGTATGATAAGTAGCATGTGAAATGACAGAATTGTTTTGTTTGCCCCATATTCTCCAGCCAGCCATCAAAGATGATCAAAATATGGACAATCATGCTTATCTGTAAACCATGAATAACTGAAAAAGACTATTTACCAGGTGTCTTGGTCTGCATCACAGTTGCAGAAATAATTCATATCCCTGCAGTTGCCATCCAAGCTACAAGAGCACTGCTGGACCCCAGGCAGAAATCCACCCCAATATGTTCGCTTCACTCCATCTCTATCCAGCCACCACGACAGAGGAGTTCCATCTGAAAAATGGACAAAATGCCCCAAGGAAAAGCATATTTTGACTTTTCGGCCAGTAAATAATTATGCAAATAATCACAACGCTGTTTGGAGTCTAATGTAATTTAGTCATGCGTGATGGCATCTGGTCTCCTGCCCCTGCTGGTCAGTAATAGCCTCTGAGGCTCCTGTCAGTCAAGTAGCTGTTATAGTAGCATTACAATGTGCGTGACCAGACATCTGCTATCACAGCGGTGCAGAGATCTGGCCGAGAGCTTATCCAATGACAAATGGCAATCAGATATGCAGGATGTCTAGTGCTGGAGGTTCACCGCCTGATCAAAGGTTGATCTTTTGCTTAAAGGCTACATTGGATCTCATACCGGCGAATCAAAACGATTTCAAAAAGTGTTTGAGGATAAGTTAACTCCAACTCCTGAGCAGAGCAACCCTGCAAAGTCGACAGTATTAAAGCAGTTAGCATGAAAAAAAAAACATATGGAATAATTTAGCTCCTAATCGTTTTAAGGCTTTATGCATGCCTTTGCGATTCAAATGCTCTCATCACGTCCCATAACCACCCCTGCATGACAAGAATTACATTCTAACCACTTTTTAAGTGAACATCATCATTCACCGTGCATCGTCGTCATGTCACACTTGAGCCCCTTTAATATCTGTGGTAATAACCTGCTGTTGTGAATCTTTTAGCTGTGAGGTGCTTTTTTGTTCCTTTAGAACATATTAGCCGAATTTAGAGGATTACAATTCCTGAGGTAACATAAATCACAAAGTTAATTAGAACGACAACATTTCTGTGCTACAGTACACAAAAATAGTATGAGTAAAAAAAGCAAGACCAACCCCAAGTGTCGAAAAGCCGAGACTTCCTGCAGCGATATATCACTTCCTGTTGGCAGTGTTCAGAGGAGGTGACGAGCGAGCGGAGATGGTACGGAGAGATGGTGTAGTTGAAGATGAGAACGAAAGGGCTGCGTGGAGTGGATCCTCGAATGTCAATGGGTCTCATGTGATCGTGGCCCACCACCGTCCAAACTTTATCTTCTGTTGCAGAAAACACACACACACACACACACAGTATGCTTGAAAAACTAGTGCAGACTGAAATCCCCATTGACTCCCATCATGTATGAACCCTCTCAAGTCTGCTCTCAATCGACTGCATGTGCTCGTGAATGAAAATGGGAGATTAACGAAGTGATGGAGTCGTATGCAAATACCTGATGAATATTAAGCAGAGAACAGAAGGTCAGTCATTCAGGAGGGTGTGAAATGATGAGAGTACGCTAGTCTACACTAGCACCTTTCCCTATGCAAATTGAAACTGCTCTGTGTGATGTCTAAAGGTGCCAGTTTGCGGTGTCTTGCTGAATTAGCATGGCTAATAGCTCCTGTAATTGAGGTCAGTTTTGAACGATTTTCTTGCCAGTGCTTGTTGGCGTCGCCTCAGAGAAAAAGGTCTATTTGTATTGGAACTCGAGATCTTTTAATGCATTCAGCGTGGCAAAGCTAACTTTGCAATCTGACTAAAGCTCAATGAAAGCTAACTTTGTATAAATGAAAGCCAGCTTAGCTGTGCCAATGTGCAGCTGGTGGTCACAGCGTATGACAGCTTCCCGGTGCTTACTTTTCTCAGCTCGGCTTGCAGCTCCAATAACCTCAGAGCCAAAGCCTGTTGCCTATGAAACTAAGAAAAATGAAGCTATCAGTCTTAGCTTGCCCGTGCTGCCGGTCTCTGCAGGCAGACATGCTCCTTGACTTTTCCTTCTTTCACCTGCGCTCCTCCCCGCTGCTGACATAATGGGGCTTGAATTTCCCTGCATGATGATATAATGTATTACAGTCTTATCACAGAGACAAATCAGCCTAGCATCTGATGCAGCGAAGAGTAATGTTAGAGGCCAAAAACCAAGGTCGGCGAAATTGGTGATGAAACCTGACAGGAGACGTGAGAAAACACATCATTCTCTGTGGCAGGGGATGCACCTGCTTGCCCCAACATGTACTGGTGAGGTGCCGGTTTTTCCATATCTTGTTATATCCTAATCAGAATAAGCACCCCAGGAAACAATTTTTTTGTTTAATAGATGTCTAATAGACATCTAAATGTAGTCTGGCTAAAATCAAGCTAAACTTGGGCTGTCAGTGAACATCTAATAGACATCTAAGAATAGCCCAAAACTAGACTAGTCGTCAAATAGAGATATTAGACCAATTTTATGTGTAGTCATTCATTTCGGTTTATTTGATGACTAGTCTAGTTTTGGCATATTCCTATACATCTATTAGATTCACTGACAGCCCAAATTTAGTCTTGTTTTGGCCAAGACAACTATGTTTAGATGTTTATTAGACATTTTTTAGACATCTTTAAAAAACAAAAAAATGCTTGCTGTCCAAATCTGTTTTGTTCAGCTTTTTAAATGTTCTTAAAAATTAGACAACAATGATTTTGTTGGGTTTCAGCAAAAATAAAAATAAAAATAATAATAAAGTTTGACTTTGCAAAAGCAGTTTTTATAAATAATAGCAAAAGTATGTTTTGATTTACAGCTGTGATTGTTGAGGGAAAGTGGTTCAGAATAAGGAGATTTATAGTGTAAAATATATGTATTGTTTGTGTGAAACACTACTTGAGGCACAAGACTCAATTTAGCCACTAAGATGCTAATTTCTTAGTTTACTACAGACTACATTTTTTTCTGACTGTACAGGTTTTAATTTTGATGTCTCGTACCCTTTAAGAGTTATAAAGTAGGTTAGTAAAATTTGCCCTTTTTAATGTTTTGGTGCCCTGTCACAAACAGTAGAACTGAAGACTAGTTGGCAAAAGTGGATTTTTGATAAACACAAGATACTTGAAAATTACACATAAACAAGTCTACGGTGTGCAGGTTAGGAATTAAATGCAAATGTTATGTTTTTGAACACTTGCATCACCATCAGTCCAATCATTTTGATGGTTTAGATGGGGGTGCATGTGTACTACCGTTCTCTATGACTTACAGTTTGGTCTGCCTGATCACTTTTCAAGAGTTCACATTCTGCTGATGATTGATTTTTAAAGTGTGTTTGGCATGTTGTCCCGAGAGTGAGCCATGAGCTCATAGAATCCTTGAGCTCGGGGCTCCTTCCTGTTTGCAGGGCACTGGGAGTTTGAGGTCAGGTAGGTCTCGAACTCCCCCTACTAATTTGTGCTAATGACCAAATAGGATTTGCTATGAAGAGATAACTGATGACTAGGAGCACATCTATGGTGCTAATTTGGATTAGTCAATTAACTTAAATCGCATGTCTTTGGATGGTGGGAGGAAACCGGGGAAAACCCACGGAATGTACACAGAACACTCCACACAGAAACGTCAACTGGCCTGGTAAGGACTTGAACCAGTGATATTCTAGCTGTGAGACAACAGTGCTAACCACTGGGCCACTGTGCTGCCCTATCAAGAAAAAGGGAGGAGTAGGGGTGGAAGGGGGGATTCTTCAAGACTAAGATAACTGAGGGAAGAAACTCTGGCTATTTACAGTGAGTTAAGAATCATCCAATTGGTGAATTATGTGTTAGCTAATGCGGGACCAGTCGTGATCAATCATAAACATGTAATCCTCTCAAAATTAGTTTACAAATTAACTTAATTTAGGGAAGCATAAGGATATTTAAAAAATCCTAATAATTACAATAGGATTTCATCTTTGAATCTCTTATAAGGCTAGGAACAAGGAGGACTGAGCTCATTTACAAGAAGACTTCAATATAGCCTAAATTTCCACCTATTAACAGAATGTTTAAGTGATTTTAAATATGCTTTCAAATCAGTGTCTTGTGATTGCTTGTGTGACCATTTCCTCTCATTTTGACATCTTTTACATACATTTTTCGGGAGACATTAGTTTAACCTATGAGTACTTCTGAATCAACAATCCTATGAATCAACAATCTGAATCAACGATCCTTTGCTACATGAGTGGGAAAGCAAGTGACTAGCCTGCAAACTGTAACTTGGATTCCGATCGTAATCCCTGTGCTTTCTTGTTCTCGCAGTGAACAACTTGTTTTAGTGCACTTTTTCACCTTTTAGGTCTGTAGGCAGAGGGTAGGTGCTGTTTTGTTGCTGTTCAAATGCATTCGACCAAATGATATATTTTTTAGTGTTCCAAAAAAAGTAGCACACACACTGTAGGGTCAAGTTCATTAAACATTTGCAGCCCTCCTGCAATCTGTATTCCAGTGCGGTCCTCACTAACCACCAACAAACCAGCAAAAAGCACTTTTCTATCAACATTGGATGTAGTGATTGCTGAAATTATGCTAAAGTTATAATCAGTTATATATACCAGTGGAAATAATTATGATCAGTGTGCGCAAATGAGTGATTTCCTTCACAGCCTGAACTTCAGCAATATTATGCCACCTTGATGTCTTGGTAACACTCATCAACTGCTTCGTTGGATCCAGTCTAGCTGAATCAGGGCTGTTTGTGTGGTGCTTGAGCGAAAAATCTGCCTCACTGGAGGCTCCCTGGGAGGAAGGTTGGCCAACCCTGATCCAACCTGCTGAACTAGACAGCCGCATGAGATGCTGAACTCACTTAATGAGATGTGTGATTTCTCTAGGCAGTCTCCCACACATGCTGAGGTCACACCTGTCCATAAACTGAATCAGGTTTGTAAATGAGAACTGCTGAGCTCTGAGCTCCATCATTCAATAATGTGAAAGATGATGAACATCAGTGTATAATGCGTCTAGAACTGTGCGAAGCTGACTATGCATAATTAGGTCAGTCACCTGCCACGGTGCAGTTGACTTGAGCGTGGTCTAGAAGTCCGCTCCCATCAAGGTCGATTGTAAACACACTCGACTGGCTTCCTGTTTTCCTGAAGGCCTCGCAGGATCGCTCATATATTGCTGAAAATGATGAATCATAGAAATGACGGAAATAAATCTGCTGCTGTTTTTATGTCGTGCTTAATTACAGAATGCTTGGATTTTTGGCGCATCAGCATGGGATACTGAGCCTGTGGGAAGTAAAAACACAAAAGTGAGATCAAGAACCTGCCTGACGGTTTAAGGTGTAATTATATAAGAACAATTACATGTGTCAACTTTCGCAATCATTCAAGCCAGAGCGCTCTGCTTTGCCAAAAAAGTGCAGATAGCAGTTAAATTAGTGTTTACATGCAAACAAGCCTTCTTTCACTTCTATTAAATTAACTTTCCTAACAATGACATAACCAAATAGCACAATTCGTACAGTTCATTTAACAAGCAGAGGTAATTATTGTTTACTTGGGACCTGTTCGTCATGACGGAGAAGTCGTCGGTGCGCTAGAGTGAGCTAATTTGTTGCACGTGTTGTTTTGCTGATGGTGAATCTCACACAGCAGGTCTTGTAAAAAAAAAAAAAAAAAGGAAATCTCATTTTTCTTGGTCTTTTAATGCGGTAAATCTAACAGATGGCATTGTGGAGCATCTCTCCTCCAGAGAACACATACAGTCAGGAGTGTATGATGAAGCGGTGCATGTGGCGGCAGATTAGAACATATTGATTCAACAAATTTGATAATAAATAAATAAAGGATATATATATATATATATATATATATATATATATATATATATATATATATATATATATATATATATATATATATTTATATATATATATTTATATATGGTATAAATAATTAAATAATTCCATCTTATTCAATTCTAAATATAGTATATACTATCATAGACACAGATGCCAACTTAATTACATCCACCATCATTAAGATTGCACACTTGCAGTTATCAAGTGATGCATTGTGCATACCATAATTTATGTTAGTGATAAAATGGAATCAGTATTTAAAGATACAATGTAATCAGTATTTGCCCATTGTAATGAATTTTGTTTAGTAAACAAATGCATTTTATATGAGCAACAAAAAGGAAATAATAAAACAAAGTCAGACCTCTCCAAATTAACTGAAATTTAATACCCAATTAATTAAAGCTAAAGTTAATTTGAGATCTGATTGTAAAATTTAATAGGCTACTTTCTCCCACACGATGTGGCACCTGTAAATCACAATTAAAACGTCTGCACACGTTGTGATTGTTTATAGTTAATTTACATGTTTATAATTAAGCTTTTCAATGAAATAATAAATCTGACACTGCATGGGTGTTAGCTGAATAGCACATACTGTACATTATCAGCAGCCTGCATCTGAGTAATCGAGCAGACCTAGGCTGTTTTGCATAACTCACAGTTATGGCAGGTGGCTCCTGTGTATCCTGTTCCAGAACAGTTACAGTCAAACTGGTCCCAAGACTGGATGCATTGACCACCATGTTCACACAGATTGGGCAAACACCTGTTGGGTTGAACACGGTCATTTAAAGTTGAAGAACATTACACATTATTATTATTATTATTATTATTATTATTATTATTATTATTATTATTATTATTATTATTATTAGTAGTATTATTATAATTATTATTATCTATTATTGCTCAAACTCATCTCAACTTTTTATAATAGAAGGAGTGTGCAATAATGATCATTTATGATAATATTGATAATATATGATAAGGTGATATTATTTGTTTCTCATTTCTCATTCTCATTTAAAAAAAAAAAAAAAAAAACTTAAGAATTCACTACATGACGCAGTTAGAATGGCCTTAATTTAATCATTTTAATAATAATAAATATCCATGTATGTGTTTTTGTTTTAGTGACTTGTATTGGTGGTTTTAGTGTCATTTATTCTAAGGTACCAGCACAAAAACACATCAAATTATTAAAAATATATATAATTAGGTGAAAAATACCTGTCTAAAGCATAAATATACACTCACACTCACTTTATTAGGTATACCTTACTAGTACCGGGTTGGAGCCCAATTTGCCTTTAGAACTGCTTTAGTCCTTTGTGGCATAGATTTAACAAGGTACTGGAAATATTCCTCAGAGATGTTGGTCCACATTGACATTATAGCATCACACAGTTGCGGCAAATTCCTATCCCACAGTTGCTGCTCCCGTTTCCCCACATCCCAATAGTGCTCTATTGGATTGAGCTCTGGTGACTGTGGAGGCCATTTGAGTACAGTGAACTCATTGTCATGTTCAAGAAACCAGTCTGAGATGACTCAAGCTTCATGACATGTCACATTATCACACTGGAAGTAGCCATCAGAAGATGGGTACACTGTGCTCATAAAGGGATGGAAATATCCCCCAAACCATTACACCACCACCACCACCACCATGAACTGTTAATACAAGGCAGGATGGATCCATGTTGTTGACACCAAATTCTGACCCTACCATCTGAATATCGTAGCAGAAATCAAGACTCATCAGATCAGGCAACATTTTTCCAATCTTCTTTTGTCAATTCTGGTGAGCCTGTGTGAATTGTAGCCTCAGTTTCCAGTTTTTAGCTGACAGGAGGGGCACCCGGTGTGGTCTTCTGCTGCTGTAGCACATCCTCTTCAAGGTTAGACGTGTTGTGCATTCAGAGATGCTCTTTTGCATACCTCAGTTGTAACGAATAACTATTTGAGTTACTGTTGCCTTTCTATCAGCTCTAACCAGTCTGGCCATTCTCCTCTGACCTCTGACATCAACAAGGCATTTACGGCCACAGAACTGCCGCTCACTGGATATTTTCCTTTGTTTGGACCATTCTCTGTAAACCCTAGTGATGGTTGTGTGTAAAAATCCCAGTTGATCAGCAGTTTCTGAAATACTCAGACCAGCCCGTCTGGCACCAACAACCATGCCACATTCAAAGTCACTTAAATCCCCTTTCTTCCCCATACTGATGCTTGGTTTGAACTGCAGCAGATCATCTTGACCATGTCTACATGCCTAAATGCATAGAGTTGCTGCCATGTTATTGGCTGATTAGAAATTGCGTTAAAGAGCAGTTGGACAGATGTACCTAATTAGATGTACCTAATAAAGTGGCCGGCAAGTGTACAATTTTGTTAATTTCACAGAGCCCTAACAGAAACAGAGCTGCACATTTCATTCAGAATTATTCACATTTAAAAAACACAGGAAAAAAATACAAATCACAAGCAATGAACAGGGAAACTCACCTGTCTTGTATGTTGCAAACATCAAAGCTAATCTGGCTAAAGTTGCCCATGTTTTCCTGTTGGATCTGAAGGAAGTTGACCGGATGGTTGTTGATGAAAAGGAGACGAAAGCAGCCTTGGTATCCTCTGCTGGGGTTCTCACAGTTGAAATTGCTCTGGAATAAAGGGCAGCCTAAAATAATGGAAAATTCCAACTTACTGTCTTTTAAATCAAAAACAACATCCACAACTAATACCAAGTCGCACAAAGACAAATCTCTGTTCTGAGGAATTCATGCAAAGCAGCTTATAAAATCTCAGCAGGACTCAGCATTGTCCCAGAAGCAAGCAAAATGAGAGATTTAGTGGTCTTAGTTAAGACATTGGAAGTTTTGAGTCGGAGATTTCAGCAACAGCTTTAAAGAAAACGCATTTATCCTCTACAGTAATTGAATGTGGTTAAAGCTGCCAGAATGAACTAAAAAAGCCAGAAAAAAGAAGGGCATTTGGGAATAACAGCTGTACGTGTGAAATGAATAGACTCTAAGAATGCTCTCAGCTTGTCAAGCCTGTATTTTACTCAGGAATATGAGGAACGTTTGGTTGATGGAGGTTAGAGTTAATAATGTAGAAGAAAATTGTCCCTTGCATTCAGGAAAATGTTTCGGATAATAACTGCTCTTTGCCCGCAGCTATTAGGCTAGTTCAGAACTGAGCTTTGTAGATAATAGATCAAAATAAGTTACTATCCCTGAGTTTGAATACAGCTAGTAAGAATAAACTGTCTTTTTGCATTTCTAATGCTGTACCTCCAATGTAGATGGTTGTTCTCTGTGGGGTTTGGCTACGTCCAGTGAGTTCCATGGTGACAGGCTTTTGGTTGTTGACTGTTAAAGACACCTTCTCACCTTTGACCTCAACCGATATGGAGTGCCACTGTCCATCATTTAAAGTCTGACCTGTAACACAAAGAGTCAGGGTGTATAAGGTTTAATGAAAGTAAATATATTACTTAGGCCCAAACTCAATTCTACCCCTTAGCCTTACCCCTCGTTTTGCGCGTTCACGTGAAGGGGTAGGGGTGTCCCAACACTCTTTAGCTTGAAGTTGTAGGGCTAAGGGGAGTTATTGCACTTTAGCAGTGACACCAGAGGCCACTAAGTGAATTAGTAGTTAGCAATGTACTGTTCATGTCTATGTAATGTACAAGAGACTCATGTTAAGTTAATTTTCATTTATTTGAAAACAAGTTATACACTGATAATACACTGATTATAACTGATACACAATAAGTAATCAAATTATTTGCCTTAATCTGAATGAGTATAATATGATTAAGGTGTTTACATGAGATGCTTTTTGAATATTCCTTTCATGATCCCGTTTTACAAGTTATAGCACATACTCCGATTAACGTCATTGTGTCACCACTCTATCCACGTTTCCTCTGGAGTTTCATGTAATTTCAGGTGTTTAATTTTTACTGCAGTTTGGCACTTTCACTTTCATTTAATAACATTTCATACATGCCCGCCGTGACAAACGAGGTATTGGATGCGAGTACGAACTGCTGGAAAAGTGTTGTTTTAATGAATTTGATATCGCACCCCATATGGGCAAAAAAAAACCCTCTGCATTTCACGATGTAGGTGTCTGTAGTCCTTCATTGACATTTTTTTTCTGTCTAATAGCAACATCAAACGATGTTGATATTTGGTTAATTTTAGGTTGTGTTGGAAAGTGACCAAAATCCAACATTGAGCCAACATCTTAAACCAACGTTATATTGACATCAAATACTGACGTTTATTCTGTATGGCAACCAAAATCCAACATCTGATAGATGTCATAGTGGTAACGTCCACACAACGTCAAGCTGTAACATCATTAGATGTTGATATTTGGTTGATTTTAGGTTGGATGTTAGACATTGAGGTTGGCCTTACGTTGGGTTCTGATGTCAACCCAATTTTCATTTCCAAATAAAATGACGACTTTGGGGTACAACGCCAATCTGACGTCATGATGCCATTTTGATAATCACACAGTAAACATTAGTCATCTTCTCATCAGTAACATGCATCTGAACAGTCTCTTAGTCATTGCGTGTAAATATTTTGGATTATATTGGATTTTCTTGGATCCTTTCAATGCTTCAGAACAGTTTGCTGCAATTATAAATCGTCCATGTCTTAAGGTAGTTAATTATTATGCGATTTACCTTTCTTTTTTTTTTTTTTAGATTTTTATTTTTGGTCTTTTTGCCTTTATTAAGCGGATAGTACAGTTTTACAGACAGGAAGCGAAGTGAGAGAGAGAGAGGGGGTAGGGACGGGAAATGTCCACAAGCCGGGATTCGAACTTGGGACGCCCTGAAGTGCTACTGCACCATGTGTCAGTGCGCTAACCACTAGGCTATTGCACTGACTCGATTTACCTTTCTATGTGGATTTGATTGGACAGGAATCACAGGACTGATTTTTATAATCCCCATAGACAAGAAAAAATAAAAGTAGTGACTGCAGGTTGAAGGAACGTAATGGAGTAAAAGTACCAGTACAGCACTAAAAATGTACTTAAGGGAAAGTAAAAGTACATATTTTTAAAACTACTTAGTAAATTAACATTTCTGAGAAAAATTACAGTAATTTGAGTACTTTTTAACAAAAACGAATTTGTTACTTTAGATCACTGTTGGTGTCCATGTAAATGAACTCATTGGGTAGGTTACTTTAAATATAGGTTACAGATTACAAGTTACCCTACTTAAATTGACTTCATTAAGTAATGTAACTGATTACAATTGATCACTTGTTGATTTATCTCTCACAAATGTTTTAAACTGATAATTATTTTCATTAGAAACCTTACAGTAGAACTGAACACAGGCTACTGCCAGGCTTTCAAAACATTTTCTCACTTAATTTACAGTTATGATCATTTAATTTTAAAGAACAGCCACCACAAAACCCGACTTTAGCATGTCTTTTCACTTTGAGATATAGTTCTGAGTGTTCTGAACAATTAATTGAATAGATAAGATACTGTTTTTGAAATAGAATATTTGCAGAGCTATGACAAGAAAATAACACTGGCATCTTATAATCCCTCAGAAAAACAGTCAGTACTCCAAATAGTAAGAAATAGTTTGCTCTGATCTGCATCCTAAATACTAATATTACTCATTATATAATAGCTAATATGAATATACACAACCACCCCTGTAATAGATTGTACCATTGTGAATGCATAATCGCGTCAATTAATCTAAGCTGATAGACATTACACTTGGTCACACTTTACTTTGATGGTCCGTTTGTTGAATTAAGTTACAATGCATCTACATGCCAACTAATTCACATTGAATTATAAGTAGACTGTTAGGTTGGGGTTAGGGTTAGTGTAAGTTGACATGTGCTTGTAAAGTTTCTTGTAGTCATTTAAATGTCTGTTGAAGGAGCAGTATCAACAGATATGAACCAGACAGTCTACTAATACTCAAATGGACCATCAAAATAAAGTGTTACTGTTCACTTTTCTTCTTTGTTTCTACATATAGCCTAAAAGTAAAGTAAAATGCGATGCATAGTCTGTACCTACGGTAAATATGTTGCATTGATAAATTAATGTTATTTAATTTGATTAACTGATTAACTGTAACTTGTATTACACCAAATAACATTACGAAAAAGTTGAACCCCCTGATAGTCAATGTATAATTCACAGCCTGCATAAAGCCTAATAAAAAGAACAAAAACATGTTCTATTATGTGTCCTTTTGTGCTAATTCAACCAATAGAACCAATCAAAAGCAACAGAACAGCCTTAATTAATAACTAAACCTTTAAAAGACATCATGTACATCAAAAACAGGCCAGAGTCCTTCATATAAAAATCAGTCCACATACTTTCACAAGGAATTCAGTAAAGGTTTTTTGGCAAAGGTCTTAAAGCTTTGGCTATAAAAAAAGAAATGAATGAAAAGTCTTACATATAGCCCCTTTATTTATCTACACTGACACTTAATCAATGTACATATCCAAAAATGTATTCACGAATGAAATGCTATAGCTCCTACAAATCTCACCGCTGTAAACCTGAGCAGAGTTTTGTGGTCCTCCAGAGAGCAAGAGGAGCAGCCGGGCCTGGCTGAGCCGCAGGAGCAGGTTAATGGGGTCTGGGTCATGTGAGAGCGCGACTGAAAACAGCAGCCCTTCCTGATTCCATGTGCGAAACTGAAGGCGAACAGAAAGACTCTCTGTACTGTAATCTGCAGGGAGCGCCAGGAAACTGTCTGTGGAACTGAGGAACGTCACTGCGACTGAGGAGGACTCCGAGCAGGAGAACGTCACGTTGCCCTTAATAAAGAAAAGAGAGGGAAGGAAACAATAAAAGAGTGTCTTGGAGTGCAGAATTGAAAAATGAAAGGACAATGAAAAGCAAAACTGAGGAAAAAAAGATGAACACAGTAAGTGAATTATTGAAGTAATAGCTGGTGGAGTAATAGCTTTTACCTTAGCTTACACTATATAAATTCAGCATTTCTCAAACTGGGGACTGTAGACCCCTGAAGGTGTCTCAAATGGTTTTTGCCAAAGAAATCGTTAACAAAAACGTCATTTAAAAAAATTAAATAAAACTGCAGACAATAAACCAATTTTCCAGAGGCTCTGTAAGGTTCTGTAAGCATTTTTCTTTAATAAAGAAATTTAACACCCTTAGACCATGCCTTAGAAGCTGTTTTGAGAACATGTTTTGAAATAGTTAAGCCAGGTACAAATGTCCACACAAGAAAAAAAAATCATGTAATTTATTTCTGTCACTATCACCAATGATTCAGGCTTTGCAGATCACTGGAAAACATGCATTATCACTCGGGCTATAATTCTGACACCATATGAACTACAACTCCCTTCAGGCACTACACACACACCTGTTCCAGTTCTTCATTGATTGTGCACACACACACAGCTGGGAGCTGCTCAAGGAAATATTACTCAGACTTTGACTGATCACATTGTCACACACATTGCTGAGTCTGTTTGGGTCATACCATGAAACATTGCAAAGCATTTTCCTGGTTTAGTCTCTCCGTGTTTGACCTTTGCCCTGTTTTCTTGTTTAGGTTGTCTGCCACCTGTATCAACCCATTGCCTGTGACCTGACTACGCTTCTGGATTTCCTTGTATGTACCCGTTTATAGACCATTTTCTGTTTAATAAATTGCATGTGGATCCCCAACTCCAATGTCATCGTCCCTCTGTTCCAATCTCAGACTATTTTACTCATACAGAAACATTTATCTAAAAAACAATTAAATGCGAGTTTAAAACTCATTTTTACAAATAATTCATTAAAGCTAGATTATATTTAAATGTATTAGTGTATAACAAGTATATGTTAATAAGTATTATATTTGAAAATAACAGAATATTGTACCAAAACTAGTCTATATTGAACTTGAAAAATGTTAATCTGGTCTTCATAGTTGTGAAAAATAAGTCTGATACCAATGCCAGTTTACTGTATAACCAGAATACCAATAATAATCCAAAACAAATTTTTTTTACATAAGGTGAAAAAAAAATTAAGCAGCATTAAGTTTCTGTCCAAATTGAAAACCTTTTATAACAAGAAGTTCAGCTTGTATTATTTAAAATATTCGCTACTTTCGTGACCTTCAAGTGCTTTAAACGGATCTAAAAGATCCACGATTTTACAACATCCAAGTATAAATCAATACCTCTCAATTTTAGTGCTGATACCAACCCAGACTAATTCTGAAAACATACCGCTATATACATTTCTGGAAAGTGGCAAATACGACCCAGGAACTAAGTTCAGTTTTTGTTTTCGCGAATCCACCAGAGGCCGCTGTTTAAGCTTTTTCAGATCTCATTCAGATCTCGCCATTCGCGGATGCTCTTCCTGCGTAAATCCACCAGAGGCCGGTGTCTACCAACTGACTGACCCACCCTCCTCCTTCCCTAATCTTAACCAATACTGTTTTCAAAAGCATGATTGACCCACCCACCCACTTCCCTAAATCCAACTGACAGTTTTAAAAAAGCAATCCAGAAAAGGAAAAGCCTTCGCCTGATTTTTACCACATTTTCAGATTTTACCACATTCTCACCCTGCTATTTACTTGTTTATTTATATTTGGCTTCTGTTTTTGTTTTACCCGCTTTCTGGAACTGTTCTTCACCAGACTCGAACCCCATCATCATGGTCAACTCCTGTCTGCATCTCAAATTTGCCAACATACATGGCGAGCTAACTGGACTAACTGGTAACAGCGAGAAAGCAGTCCATAGGGAGGTAAGCGCGAAGCTGGTAAGCGCGAAAGGGAACTGAGTTCTACCGCACTGTAGTATTAGTTTTAAAATAAAATGCTGCCATACGTACACCTGGCTACATAATTCACAATCTACAGAAATGTATATAGGGCTACATTTTCAAAATGAGCCTATGTTGTCTGATACATGTACATTTCCTATTTCTAACACAAGCATTAAAGCCGATTGTTGGCACAAATGAAGGTGTGCTGTTTTGTTGACCAGTGTGATGTTTTAAAAGTGTAACCTACAATAAAATAGCTTATAGTTGCTGCACAAAAAAACATGTATTTTAATCTGCAGTCTGTTAATTAGAATTAACAATGATGATTATAATATCAAGGGAGTCCTGCAGGCTTAAATTACATTGTTCTGCAACAATTCATTCAATAAAAAGTAGCTCCAGCTCCCCATGAACATCATTCATTCGGTAACATGTGGAGCTTCTTATTCAGCATGTGCTGTAGAGAAAAGAGGATCTTTATCTTAAAATGCCTCTGACAAGAGGGAGGGAAAAACAAAATGAAGATCACTATGTGACATTGCTCTTCCTTATTTTCCTGTCTGTGATAAGTGTATTAAACCACCCGGAGAGCGCGCGAGAGAAATGGACAAGACGAGAGACTTCACAGCCTGTTAATTAGAGAAAGAGAGCTCTTTTATGGTGCGATGCACACAACTTCACACAACTGCAATACACACTGAGCTACTGTAATTTGCCAAGTGACATGGTTGTAAATTGCACCGGATATAAATGCATGTTGTGCGAATGAAGTTGTTTAAGTGGCAACACTACAAAAACGTCAACAAAGCGTGGTCTCACATTGACTTGTGAAAAGCAAGATTTCAAATCACAACTTTGACAGTGAGTGGGATTTGATGGTCTTTAAACAAACAAGCTAAGGTGCCGTTTGATTCTTACAATAGACGGGCATGTTGAAAAGTGTTATTTACGGTTTCACTTGTAATTGCGATTGTGATTGTTCTTCTAACTTACCACGGTATAAATCTGTGGCTTTCGTCTCTTTGCCATGTCGATGACATTGACGCCGTTGTAGTTGAGGTTCTCTATGCAGCCATGGAAATTTTCATGAAGAAAAGTCCCAGGTTTGCCAGGCAAAGGTATTCCCCCGAAACTGAGCTTGAATAAGGCCATGCAAACACAGAAACACACACACACGCAAACAAACACACAAAGCAAACACATATCCCAGAGATCAGTAACAATACTGTTTGTATAGCAGACAAGAGACTACTTTGACCTGTTTTTATTCATGAATTACAACTATTTATTGTGTAAATACTGAGAGCATTTGAAGCAATTGTCTATCCGAGTTTTAATAGTGATATTGGTGCACTTTCCCTAGTTATTTTGAGTGCTGCACCCAGACACTAATGGTACAAAGTATCAAATGGGCACTCACAATCTCCATGAGAAAATTGTATATTTTGCTGCCCTTGTCAAGATTGGAAGATTAAAAAAAAAAAAAAAAAAAAAAACAAGGGATAGAAAAAAGGAAAGGAAGAGAAGTGGTAAATATTTCAGCTGTTTGCAAAGAGGTTAATCTATAATAAATGGTATCAATTTTCCTTGAGTATTGAAGCCATTAATCATTTAAGCGGGAATGAGTAAAAAGACCAAAAAGAACAGAGGATGTGCATTCTCATGTTTGAAATAATCACTTATACACACAAACGAATAAATGGGGGAATAGTGGAGGTTAAAGAAATAAAGAACTGAAGGTGAAAAGAGAAAGAAAAATGGGTTACGAGGGTTTTGTAAGAAAATTAGACAAAAAAAGTGTTTGGACTGTTAGTGAATGCGTCTATGAATCTATTTTTAAAAACAAACAATTAGACCAGTCACGATATATCTATTTTATGTCGTACAATAGATTGCACCAAAATGTATTGCGTTAATAGCATAATAATGCAAGTACACTTCCAAAGAACATATAATCTTTTATTCTCAAAAACATTTAATTATAGTCATTTTAACAATTTAATTAGGCATTGGAATCAGAATGTGAAAATGTATCTACTAAACCAATAAAAATAATAATGTTAACCAAAAAGTAAAACGTAAAAACAACTGAAAAAAGTAACAGATCTGGCATGAAAATATACTACAGTAAATTATAATAAATACTATAGTGTTTTTTAACCATTTTTTTTGTATGGATGATATGTATTGCAACACCAAAAATGATTGAGGTCATGGCCATGTGTTGTGTAATAATTCGATATATTGATTATTGTGACAGGCCTATAAACATTCATTCATTCATTCATTCATTTTCTTTTCGGCTTAGTCCCTTTATTAATCCGGGGTCACCACAGTGGAATGAACCGCCAACTTATCCAGCACGTTTTACGCAGCGCATGCCCTTCCAGCCGCAACCCATCTCTGGGAAAGGCCTATAAACAATACTGCATTAAAATGATTTATTTTTTAAATGAAAGAAAAATGTTGAATTTTTTTCCTCAAAATTTGTTCTAAAATATGCATTACAGAACAAAAAATAACTTTAACATTGATAACAATAAATATGCAAAAAAAAAAACATTTTAGACTAGTTTATAAAAACATTGTGAGAATATTACGTGACGTTGAAGCACTGGAGTAATTCCTGCTGAAAATTCAGCTTTGAATCACAGCAATAAAGTACATCTTATAATATATTACAAAATAGGGTTGCACAGTTTATGGGTACTACGGTAGTATTGCGATACTATGGCTCAAATTTACAGGCTGTGCCACTGTAGTTTGTAAACTGTAATATCGTCATTAATGGTTTATCTACAATACAAAATGTTGCATGTAGAAAAAGTCACTAAAACGCTCACACGTTTGTGCAACAATAGATTATTTTATTCGAATAGTCTGTGGAGCCCTCTGTTGCAAACTGTGTAGAATTTGTGTCTTTTATGGTAGCCTATTGCATGTTTTCAAATACTGCAGTTCGAATGCACATCTGAATCGGTTCTCTTCTTGTTCGGTTTTATTTGAATGTATTTTTTGTTAGTCAGTTATCTACAAAATAAACAAAAAGAATGAATAAATTTTAGGTAAACTGAGGTGCAAATAATACTTTTTGGCCTTAAGGGAATTATGAATTAAATTCAAGTAGGCTTATTATAACAAATATAGTTTCTGACAATTTCTTTATAATTTGACTTAGGAATTACAGTATCGCAATACTACCTGGGATCATACTTTAGCTGTATCATAAGATTAATTATTGGTATCACTACAACCCTATTAGAAAACAGTTGTTTTAAATAGTAATGCTGATTTTGCAGTGTTTTTGATTTAATAAATGCAGAATTTGTTAGCATAAGAGATGTATTTTAAAAACAAAACCACAAAACAACAAAAAAAAAATACCTTATAGATTCCAACAAACTTCTGATGCCTTTGTGTGTTTCTATAGTTTACATCAATACGGTTGATGAGATGACAGGAATCATTGACTTTGTTCTCTGTGGTACTTTGTTTCAGGCTTTCATAAGTTTGCAGTGACAGTGATTGAATAAAATGTTTTGAAACTTGGTTTCAGATAACAAGGGAGTGGGATATATTTATGCATGTCACAGTAATAGATCTTGTTCTTTTTTCTTATTGTTTTGACAAGGATTTCTTTTTAAACATTTCTTTGTAGTCATACTTTCTATTATCTAAACCAATAACATACATAACTTAGGGATGGAAACTAATTAATTACGAACTCAGATTTACAGAAATGTATACACAGATCTCACCTCATAGTCTATCTCCAGGGTGTCCTCTTGTCCTAGACTACGGAAGTGTTGAGTGTGTCCATCTACGGTAAAGTTGACGTGTTTGTTAAAGCGCTCAATCTGAACAGAGTGCCAGTGGTGGTCATCCAGGAGGCTTCCTAACATGACAGATGATGAGCGACCACCAGACTGGGGCTTGGCATCATCTGTACAGAGAAAGACACTAGAAACATAGACTGGAGAACAGCCAAGCAGTTTAGCAAAGGCAGACATTTGCATCATATATCCTGTCCTGTCTATTCCTTCATCTGTCCATCTATCCATCTACACCTTTGTCCACTATCTATCAAATTAAGTATCCATATATCTGTCCATCACTCTTACTGTCCGTCCATCCATCCATCCATCCATCCATCCATCCATCCATCCATCCATCCATCCATCCATCCATCCATCCATCCATCCATCCATCCACATCTTTGTCCATCACTGTCTATCTGTCCATTTATTCATCCATCTATCAAATGAAGTATTCATATATCTGTCCATCACTCTGTCCGTCTGTCCATCCATCCATCCATCCATACCTTTGTCCACCATCTATCAAATTAAGTATCCATATATCTGTCCATCACTCTTACTGTCCGTCCGTCCATCCGTCCATCCATCCATCCATCCATCCATCCATCCATCCATCCATCCATCCATATCTTTGTCCATCACTGTCTATCTGTCCATTTATTCATCCAATTATCAAATGAAGTATTCATATATCTGTCCATCACTCTGTCCGTCTGTCCATCCATCCATCCATACCTTTGTCCATCATTGTCTATCTGTCCATTCATACATTTATCAATTGAAGAATACACATATATGTCCATCACTAACTATCCATTCATCTGCCCATCCATCCATCCATCCATCAAACTGCCTATCCATCCATCCATCCATCCATCTGTCTGTTTGTTAATTTGTCTGTCCATCCGTCCATCCATCCATCCATCCTTCCATCCATCCATTTGTCTATCCATTCATTTGTTTGTCTGTCTGTCCATCCATCCATTCATCCATCCATATATTCATCCATTCATCCACTAATCCATCCATTCCTGTCCATCCCTCTGTATGTCCATCCATCCATCCATACCTTAGTCCATAACGGTCTATCTGTCCATTCACTCTTCCATTCATCCATACTTCCATCTGTTCGTTCGTCTGTCCGTCCATCCATCCATCCTTCCACTAATCCATCCACATTTCCATTTATCCATCCATACCTTAGTCAATCACTGTCTATCTGTCCATCCTTCCTTCCATCCATCCATCCATCTATCCGTCTGTCTGTCTGTCTGTCCATCCATCCTTCCACCAATCCATCCATCCTTCCATACCTACCTTTGTCCAACACTGTCTATCTGTTCAATCATTCATCCATCTGTCAATTGAAGTATTCATATATCTGTCCATCACTCTAATTATCCATCCATCCATCCATCCATCCATCCATCCATCCATCCATCCCTTTGTTCATCACTATCTGACCATTCATCCATCTATCAATTGAAGTATCTATATACTGAAGTATCCATATAATTCAATTGTCCATCACTCTAACTGTCTGTTTATCCATCCATCCATCCATCCATACCTTTGTTCATCACTATCTGACCATTCATCCATCTATCAATTGAAGTATCTATATACTGAAGTATCCATATAATTCAATTGTCCATCACTCTAACTGTCTGTTTATCCATCCATCCATCCATCCATCCTTCCCTCCATCCATCCATCCATTTATCCATCCATCCATCCATCCATCCATCCATCCATCCATCCATCCATCCATCTGTTCATCCATCCATCCATCATAGTCTCTGTTAATTCATCTACCTAATGATCAAACTATCCATATATCTGTCCATCCCTCTAACTGTACTTCCATCCATCCACCCATTAATACACATAACTGCCTTCACATCTATCTATCTATATCCATTTGTGCAGGAGGATGAATAAAAGGATAAAAGGTCATTTCGAATAATACAAGATGAGACTCTTGAGGAATTTCCTACTCCTTGGGGGAGGGAAAATAAATCCACTTCATTCTTATTCTTGCTTCTCTAATGTCCTGCCCTTCTCTTCCACTCACCTAAATTGAGATGCAAAATGAGTCTTCCTCTCTGAAGCTCCAGAGTCACAAAATCTCCTCTCTGTCCCTCTCCATGAACCAGAACGCCTTCTGCCTGATGACTCCTGAATCTCAGGGATATCACGTCTTTCACTGTGCTGGTGGACTTCTGGTTGAACCGGTAGAGTAAGGCACTGCGACCGTCAAAGTCTGCCACGTCGGACTCTGAGGAGGACAGAAAGATGATCAAAGAGAATGTGAGAGGACCCTCCGCTCTGTGCACTTTCTCTGACCTTCCCACATCTGTCTGCTCTGGTACTTCCTGTTGACTTAAAAATTAAGCGGAGCTGAATATTTAAAGGCAGCTAACTTCTTCAAATCTTAAAGGGATAGTTCACACAAAAACAAAAATTCTGTATTTATTTACAAATCCTTAGTTTGTTCAAGACCAATTTGAGTTTGCTGCTAGCCCATTGACTTCCATAGTATTTCTACCTACTTTGAAAGCAACCAGCATTTTTCAAAATATCTTTATCGTTCACTAGAAGAAAGAAATGTATAAAGGTTTAAAATCACATGAGGGAGAGTAAATGATCAGACAATTTTAATTTATGGGTGAACAATCAATCCAAATATGTTATACAATATCCTAATACAAACTAATGGATCATACATTTTTGATATGATTCCGGAAATGGTGTTTGTCTGCGTCCAATTTTTTACACATATTGTTAAGGATAAAAAAAAACAACAACTAAAAACACACAACATAACGTCTTAAGGGGGTAGTTCACCAAAAATTAAAAACCTCAGGCAATCCAAGACATAGATAAATCCTTTTTTCTTCTGCAGAACATTAAAGAATAGTTTAGCTGAATTAACCGAAGTCATATCAAAACTTAAATTTGCAAAATGGCATTAATACCTGAGGCTCCTGAAGATAGAAGGAGTTCTAATGAAGCAACACAATTAATATATGCAAGAAATATAATATTAACAATAATATTAATACTATTTACACTGTTATTACTTTTAATCCACATTTTGGTAAACTGTTCTGAGAATGTTCACAACAATCTGGAGAGCAAACCTCCTTTTGCAGAATTATTGACATCAAATGTTGAAAATCTGTTAGGTCAGTCTTCTCAATTGAGAACGCACATTCACTTTAAAACCTAACAGTCAACTTTATCAAATGAAGTGAGTGTAGTTAACTCAAAATTTACTAAAAGTAAAAAAACTACTCATTTGAAAAGTTCACAGTACTCATATAGATTAGTTTTTTAACTCAAATGGTTGTGGCAATTGGTTTCCTCAAACAGTTTAAGTTGCCTTAAATTATTGAGTTTTACAGTACTCAGTAGGTTTGAGTTCTCTTCATTTATTGGGTTTTACTATGTTAAAATTGCATCTTTTACTCAAATGCATTAAGTTCACAGTACGCATTTGGATTCATTTTTGAACTTAAATGGTTTGTTGCAATCAGTTTCCTCAAATGGTTTGAGTTACCTTAACTTTTTGGATTTTACAGTAAAGTAATGCTCATCAGTGTATCATCTAGAGCCATGAGTATTCTTATTTTTTCAATAAACATATTCTTTTTTACTTAAATATCTGGTAGTTGTTGGTGAATCCCCCCAAAAACAATGTTTTTTAAGAAAAATCATAATACTTAATATTTTACTGAAGAAAAAACAACCCACATCTGGCATGAGGCTTGAGTAAAAGTATCTCTTTGAAATATTTAAGCGCATGGAAAAATGTTTGACAATTTGGTTCATGTACGGTAGGTATGTGATAAAAACAAAGCGAAACACTGGCTCAGAAAAAAAGAAGCAGCAGAAAAATATAAATAAAAAAATTCAAATGCAATACATCACTTACTATATGTACAGCCATAGACCTCTAGCCGTAGACCCATTCCTCCTCTCGGGCTTCCCTCTATAGGCAGAAGACGCATATATCGAGTTCTGATTGAGTGAGGGAGTTTGTGTTGGACCACTGTGTCTGTGTCACTGTTTCCTGTAAATGTCTGTAAATATACACACACAACAATTTTGGTCAGACAGGCCTTAAATGATATATTTTAGGTTTGGGGTCAGTAAGAAATTTTAAAATCTTTTTTAACCCTTTAACAGGCATCATAACCACCTGGTTGACCTTTTATTCATAGGTTATCATTATTACTTTAATTGCTTTTTACTATTTATCAGAGTTGTGTCAGTTTATTATTCAATACAAGATGTGGGCCAAAAAAAATATATATATTTTTAAGAGTCACATTTATTTAATTAAAATATAATACATGCTAACATTTTTGAAGCCAACACTCCCAGTAATGTCACACGATACCTCAGGAATCAATCTTATATTCTTCTTTTGTGTGTAAGAAAAAAAAAAGTATAATTATTACTGTGCTTTATTTATTTTTTATTCTTTGATTCAAAGAACTTTTAATGAACAGCACTAAATTGACATTCAGGAACATATTTCAAAACTTATTTGAACGTGTTTTTAAACTATTTTGTTACATTATAAAAAAAATTATTATCATTAGTGCTGGCCAAAGATTAACTGCATCCAAAATAAATATAGTTGTGTGTATTATATATTTATTTTGTATATGTGATAGACACACATACATAGGAACAAACTATACAAAACAATTTCGTTACATAGACATTTTAATTTATAAATCATTTGTATCATTCATTCATTGCCTTTCTTTTCAGCTTATTCCTTTATTAATCCGGGGTCGCCACAGCGGAATGAACAGCCAACTTATACAGCACATGTTTTTACGCAATGGATGCCCTTCCAGCCGCAACCCAGCACTGGAAAACATCCATCCAGAAATGCCAACTGGCCCAGCTGGGACTCAAACTAGCAACCTTCTTGCTGTGAGGCAACAGTGCTAACCACTGAGCCACCATGCCACCATTCTTAATACAATAAAGTTAAAATTACTTAAATTAAGTCAATAAGTTTGCACACTTCAATTAAGTAAACATTTTTACTTCATACTTAATAATTTTACATTATTGACAGTGCTAACCACTGAGCCACTGTGCCACCCCTCATTGACAAACAACTAATTTGCTAATTTCCCTCCATACAGTATAGGAGAAGATTGAACCACAATAAATTTCGGTAACACTTTATTTTGATGGTCCTTTTGAGTATTAGTAGACTGTCTGCTTAAAATCTGTTGATACTGCTCCTTCAACAGACATTAAACTGACAAGAAGAAACTTCGCAGGTACTTGTCATCTTACACTAACCCTAACCCCAACCTAAGAGTCTACTTATAATCTAATGAGAATTAGTTGGAATGTAGATGCATTGTAAATTAAATTCAACGAAACGGACCATCAACATAGTGTTTCAATTACAACCTAAATTTACAACCTAAATTTCAATTACGCTATCTGACCAACAAAGTTGTCAACAAAATGCTGGGCAAAATACATGTGTTTTTAACATGGTTCAATGAAAGTTTATTAGAGGCTCTTCAAGAACAGCTGCCATGCTAAAAAGGCCCTGCAGACACCATTTAGCATTCAACGCTCTGTACGCTGCAAACATTATATTACCACAAATTACCCTCTCTAAGCTGGTTTCTTTGCTCCCCAGCGATGATGAAATGAGACTAAATGATTTTCTGATGAGTTCTGACCTTCTCGCTCTTTCAACTGTGTGCTGATTCATCTCTGCTAGGCTGTTTTGTTTTGTCATTTTTATTAAAGGATTCTTGAAAATAAATCACTCCTGGAGCTTGTCGAGGGGAAGTTGCCAAATGATTTTTTGGAATATGGCGACCGCTCTGTTTGTCTTTCACTAAGCTAACGCATGCCGACAGCATACAAACCAGAATAAACTCATTTCCTTCATCTTGTCTACATCATTAAAGTTGATGAAAGATCAAGGGTGTGATGAAACAATTGGAAACTATGAAAAAAACTTAGAGGGAGAAGTCTCCTTTTTTTCTTAGGAGAGGGTGACTGAAATGTTTGCTCATTGGCAAGTGAGATTTAGACTTTTGCATATAAACTGTGAACATGAATAAACCTCTTAATAATGGTTGAAAATCATCCAGAGCAAGTGAAATGTGTTGTAAAAGAGCAGGATATTAAGAAAAAGTGTGAATGGCCTTATTCAATGATTAAGTTTTAATTACTGAAATAAAATAAATAATGCCGTAACTTAAAAAAGTGAAGTCAGCATAGCTCATATATTTATTTATTTGATATTTCTAACACTTAATTAGAAGTACAATGTGACTGATTTGAATCTCTTTGTGGTCTGGTGTCTTTGAGGCTGTTGGACTTGACATTAATAATTCATTTAATGAGAAAACAACCAAGGACAAAAACTTCACAATGCATTGAATACAAAGAGGAAATGGGAAATAAGCTAAGATGGAATGATTTATATGTAACAGCACAACCATTCTCAGCATTATTACGGCCAACAATCACTCCCAGACATCATCACACGAGAGCATTATTAAGAATTCTTATTTATTTTCTTCAAATCCTACATTAAATTTCTATTGTGATTTTCTTAAATTTGACCTTTTCATAATAGCTTCTGAAAAAGACAGTCCTGGATTCCACGCAAACAATTTGTGTTGGGACAACAAGTAGTAATTAAGTTAGCTTATTTGTTTTTACAAACACAAGTAAATTGTACATAATACAATTAAGTTGTTCACACACACAAAAAAAAAACTCAAGAATTGTGTTGCTTTAGCTATTTTTAAATAAACAGCAAACAATTTTCTTTCTTAACTTTTCTCTTTTGTCAGATGGGTTCAGGAAGTACCTCTGTCCTGCTGTGCTTCAGCAAAATTCAGCATCACAAGCAAAATGACCACCTTGTGTCATATAACATTGATCGACCAATCAGAGCAGTTGTCAAGGCACAATTTCAAGGGCAACTAATAAGTAAGTTAAACACTACTGTTTAAGTTTTGATGTCAAAACTTGGTATTTTAAGTAATGTCAATTTATATTAACTGAATATCTTTAGTAATGACAACAGCAGGATTTACAGTGTGTAATAAAATAAAATAGCACAGGTAAAAAGTATTTAACACATGAAGAAAGAGAGGTGTAGAAAGGCAGTGAAAGCCCAGACAGCAGCTGAAATCTCTCTACAGTTTTCAGCAACCCTCTATCCTCCTTCATTGTAAATGAATTTAGCTGCTTCATTCCAACATCTACATTATCAGGATGATGATGTAACCAGGGTGGACATTTCAGCAAGACAATGATCCAAAACGCAGCCAAGGAATCTCTCAAATGCTTTCAGAGAAAGAAAACCAAGCTTTAGAATGGCCCAGCCAATCACCTGACTTGAATGCAATAGAAAATCTAATAGATCAGATTTGACAGACGAGACCCACAGAACCATCAAGATTTTTATACACTGTTAAAGTCTTTGAAAACTCACACCTAAGCAATGCATGTGACTTCGTTCTCAACATGAGAGGCGTCTTTAAGCTGCCGTCACCAAAGAAAAAGCCTTTTATATAAAGTATTAAATACATTTCAGTAGTACATATAACATCTGATTTTTTTGTTTTATTTTTGTCTGTATAGTTTTTTTTGTGCCTAAATTTGGTTCAATTCCATGTAAACAGCTTCTTAAGAAATATTATTTCCAAGAAAAAACGTGACATGTTCAATACTTATTTCCCCTACTGTAATTTTACATGCTGAAAGACTGTGTTTGAATAAGCTACTGGATATGCATTTAGTTGTAGATATTTCCCAAATGACTTCCATAGTTTCATCTCCATTGTACTCACACATTTACATGGAAGACTAAGCATGAAAAAAAAAAAAACTGGTGCAAAGTGAAAGTTTTATCCATAATTCAGCAATGCTCCATGTATGTTTAATGCAGAGAAAAAGTGAGTAATACAATGCTTTTTTGAACTTCCCCCCAACATCCCAATGGACAATGACGGGAAAACTTCATTTACAAGTGATTCACCTTTTCAACCCAAGGATGAAGACCTAGGTGTTTAATCCCTATACCGAACAATAGGTTTAGCTTTTATGCATTCATTCAGGGTAGGTAAAGCAAGAGGAAAAAAGAAAGAGAGAGAGAAAAGTACAATAGCTTTTCAAAGACATCTGTTAGTGAGATACACAAAGCTGGAAGAACGAAAGCAACACACTGTAAAAATCACTCCAAGAAATTTAAATTAAATTCTTAAGCCTTGAGTTAAGCTATTAAAAAAGATGATGGTACTTCGTTTAACATGCAACAAAGAGTCTGCATACTTGAATCTACTCGATGCTGGTTTTTGGATATTAAATACATTCAAGTTGGTATAAAGGAAAATCAAATCAACCCTCTTTTTGTTTTATGCAGGCTTTGCAAACTGATTTGAATATATTATAAAACTATGCAGCTTGATTGCATAACAGCAAGTTACTTTAGAGTGTAAATACAACTGGAAAACTGTGAAAAACACTAAATGCCCAAGTGCATACATGTATGTTCTTTTAGTGCATACATGTTTTTTTAAATGTGAAAGAACTTATTTCATTTCATTAATTACAGTGCACTGTAGTTAATTAAATGAATTGAGTTCTTTTAACTTACATGTTTATTAAAAGTTCATTGAACTTAATAGAAACAAATTACGTGAACTCAGAATTAGTTAACATATCCATGCAGATTTTTAGCATGTGTCAGACTGGAAAATAGATGCAAACAATTGAATTGTTATTGTGTGTTTTTTAACATGATTAACATAGGGAGACATAATTTAGACTTTAGTTGTGTTATGTTGGGATTTATAAAGGTTTCTGTAAAAGTTAAATTGTAAACTCTATTAACTCAGATTACAGGTCCAGTTAAGTCAACAAATCTTAAATTGTCTAAGTAAATGAGACTCAATTTAAGCGTGGAATATTTGTAATATATTAGTAAAAAATACATTCATTTTCCTTCGGTTTAGTCCATTATTTATCAGGGGTCACCACAGTGGAATGAACCTGCAACTATTCCAGCATTTGTTTTACACAGCGGATGCCCTTCAGGCCACAACCCAGTATGGGAAACACCCATCCACACACACACTCATACACTACAGCCAATTTAGTTTATTCAATTCACATATAAAGCTTGTCTTTGGACTGTGGGGGAAACCGGAGCACCCAGAGGAAACCCACATGAACACGGGGAGAACATGCAATCTCCACAAAGAAACGCCAACTGGCCCAGAAGGGACTCGAATCAGTGACCTTCTTGCTGTGAGGCGACAGTACTAACCACTGAGCCACCACCATGCCGCTCATTCTTAATACAATAAAGTTCATTAATTTTCCTTCGGCTTAGTCCCTTATTTATCAGGGGTCACCACAGAGGAATGAACCGCCAACTATTCCAACATATGTTTTAGGCAGCGGATGCCCTTCCAGCCGCAACCCAGCACTGGGAAACACCCATACACAAATTTTCTCTCACATTAATACACTATGACCAACTTAGTTTATTCAATTCACTTAGAGGGCATATCTGTGGACTGTGGGGGGAAATTGGAGAACTTGGAGGAAACCCACACAAACACAGAGAGAACAAGCAAACTCTGCATAGAAACGCCAACTGGACCTGCTGGGACTCGAACCAGCAACCTTTTGAGTCCCCGTAATGCAATAAAGTTAAATACAATAAGGTTAAAAATTACTTAATTGAATGAATGCAATAAGTTTGCACACTTCAAACCAAGCAAATTTATCTTTAAATGAAAGTTGCTTTTATTTACTCAACTAGTTTATAATTGCAGCCTTAGTTAACTCTTTCCAAACTTTGACTTGTTCAACTACAGTAAAATAAATAAAAATAAAATAAATAACACTATAACATGCATCACAGTTTGAATAAAGCAGCATAAGATCACGGTGGTCCCGTAACGTTAACTTATTACTGAAAATGAAATGACCTGTCTACACATTACACTGTTTATTCTTCTTATTTTGCAAAAGCACACACTTTTGATGTTAATGTGAGTGTACACAAATAAAGTAGACGCCAGATTAGACTTATATATTGCTCTTATCTGTATGATCCAAAGTGTAATTTAAGTTCTTTTTGGCGTTATCAGGAGAAGACACCTCAAACCGTGTGTTCGCGGTCTTCGACCCCAGAGGGTTAATTATGTGAGCTTAAAAATAAACTTAATGTATTTGTCACCATGTAATGATTATACTAGTGTCATAAATGTGAGTAGGTTTACTTTTTAATTAATACTTTTTACTTTTACTTAAAATTTGAATATTTTTTTGAATTACTAACAGGGTCGCTGGTTCGAGTCCCGGCTGGGTCAGTTGGCATTTCTGTGTGGAGTTTGCATATTCTCCCTGTGTTTGTGTGCGTTTCCTCCGCGTTTCCAAGGACATGCGCTAGGTGAATTGAATAAACTAAATTGGCCATAGTGTATGTGTACGAATGAGTGTATGGATGTTTCCCAGTACTGGGTTGCAGATGGAAGGGCATACGCTGTGTAAAACATATGCCGGATAAGTTGGCAGTTCATTCCGCTGTGGCAACCCCTGTTGATTAAAGGGAAAACTAATAAATAAATGAATTACTAATAATTAATTCTTTATTTTTACTAATACTAATTTTAAAAAAATAATTACTTTTATTTTTATTCTTCCCTAAACTAAATTATCTAAAGTAAAAATTCAATCTTTTTTTGTATTGAATTCATCGAAGAATCATTTTAATCAGTCTATATGCAAGTTAAACAAAAATGATCATACAACTTTTTTTGTAGACGTTAATGTTAGAACTGCATTATTGACTTCCTTGTTTCTTTATTTATCCAGTGCGATGGCATTTGAATGCTTTGAACTAAAGTAGGGGGGACGCTAATCAATATAGTATAACACTGTGACACTCTTTCATCCCGATATAGAATCAATACACAGACGGCAAGTATCGATTTTGAAATTATAATCATTATTATTTTGCATTTTAAAGGTAGCGCTGACATTTGGTCAGCTTCTAAAGTTCAATCGGGAGGTCAATTAACTCTGATCTATCGAACCCTGTTTGAAAGCCGAGGTATGAAAGTTGCAGTATGAGCTATAAATTCTTGTCTCGCTTCTGGGTTTACAGTATATTGTTTTTGTGTGTGATTCTGGTCGATTCAGACTTCATCACTTTCCACTGAATGCTTCAGAAACACTTCTAGTTCTGGGGTATATATAAAAAAGGGAAAACATGAAAAGCAGCAGCCTTTTCAATGAGCAGATTTCTCAAGATGATCTGATTAATCCTTTAGCAGCTTTAGATCAACATAATCAATATTTTCCATGGTCACCTTCAGCTCTTTGGAATGACATGTTGGGCCACACCTGATCAGTAGCCAAACAACTTTAGAGCCAGACAGAGACAGAGTAGCATAAGAGAAAGGCCAGGCGAAAATATCTATAAACACGTTTCTGAACTGATTGACCTTTTTAAAGTGGTTTAATAGAATCTGTCACAACGTGATGAATCCTCCATACCACATTAGCCGCTTACGCTAAAGCTCCTCCCAGTCATTGCCATTGATTTCAAATGGACACAAAAATCTTGTTATGTGGGATTGAAAGTGGGCGGTTTGCAGAGCAAAGGCATCAAAGCTCTTAATGAAAAAAAGAAACATTATGAAAAGCCTCGGAGATCAGTGACAAAGCACAGAACACAACACAGCTCCTCTGACCTTTTCATGAGGCTGATGATTACATTTGCAATCCAAACATCAAGATCTGCTCTTAATTGTGAGGGGGAAAAACAATCCCAAAAATTAGATCCATTAATAAATTAATCACCACCATCACCACCACAAATGATTCAACATGCATCAAGCAAATATTTCATCAATATTAATACCTTTTTCCAAACTCAAACAAGCATTTTCGTAGCTCAACCATGGAAGCTCAACCTGGACATCAAGCGATGTGTTTATGTGAAACTGACAGACGATTTTCATGATACAAGATAAGGAACTTTCATATTTTGACAGACCAGTCTGGGTTAATCTGCTTTACCAATCCGAGCACTGAGGAGCAGATAAGAATAGTTCTAAAACGAAATATATTGATTTTTTGTGGATGCGAACATGTGTGGGTTTGTGCACAACTGCACGTCTAGGGTTTTACACCTGCTGGATCACGTGAACACAAATCGGCGGAGGAGAGAGACTGAGAAATCGATTTCAGAGATGCCACAATAAGCCTAAACTAAACAAGAGACAACTAGAGTCAACGGGAGGCACTGTAGTAATTCAACCAATAACTCTGCAGAGAGTGTTTTGCCCATAATGAACGAGATCTGTCACCAGCAGATTTTAGGGTTCTGAAAACGCAAACTCCAAAACATGAATCAAATGTACTCATTCCTTGTTTAAACCCTGGTTTTGGGTGTTATTTCACAAATGGATTTGTCTCTGGTAAGTCTGCATCACACCATGTTCAAAACAGCGTGCAAATACAATGCATAATAGCAGATCAACATGATTACCAGATAAATCATGTAATGATTATTTTCATCAACATAAGCTGTTAGCTACACTGATTACTTTGCTGTGCATCACTACTTCAGCAAGTTTTTTTTCTGGATGTTAATTTGACTAAAATTGCATATTTTCTTGAGTAGCTATTTACTTTTATTTAGCAATTTTTTGGACTTTCTCTGAAAAAAAAAATGAATGAATGTAGCATTGATGAAATATAGTCATTATATATCAGCCTATTCTATTGATTTCTCTTGATTGAATGGGTGTTAAAAGTGGTTATCAGCTGATAGATATGGGCCAGTAGGGGAAGGCTCAGAAGGCTTTTATCATCCATCCACATGGTTAATCAGCTATAGATCACATATGGCTGCGGTTGGAAGTTAACGAGAATTATTTATATTATTTATTAAATTTCCTTTTAATTGTATTTTATTAACGTCCACCGCTACCCAAACCCTAAACCCAACCATTACAGTAATGTAAAAACAGATCTGGAGTCTTCTCTTATAGTATAGCTGATTAACCATGTAGATGGATGAAAACAGTCTTCTGAGCCTACCAGTAAGGCCCATATCTATCAGCTGATAACCACTGATAACGCCCATTCAATCGAGTGATAACATTCGAAGCGGGTGAATATATCATCATGGTGTTAGTGTTACATGATCTTCCAAATATTGCCATTCCAGCCTGGTCTCACAAGGAAACTAAAGTATTTACGTTTTGTCAGTTTAGTGCCTAATTCAAACAAATTCCTGTTTAGTTGTATGAAAATGTACAAATATAAAAAAAGGAGGCGGGCACCCAACCCCACTCTTAAACCCAACCGTCATTGGGGGATGAGCAAATCGAATGAGATCATACAAATACATGCGAATTAGCCACTAAAGCAAAAACAAAAAGTTACGAATTGGTGCAAGATTGTGTTGGATATTCATAAATCCTCTGATTTGGCCTCATTGGATAGTATAGTGTACATCAGATCAACATTTTGTTTATTTAATTCTTTATATAGGAACAACAGACAACCAAAGAGCTGCCCCAGAATTAGCTCCAAAGCTTCATCTTCAGTATCTTGCTTGAAGTTGTAGGTAATCTGGTTAGATTTTTGACTACTCTTTTAGGCTTACTGTGAGTTCAGACATACACACATTAGTTGTGAGCAGTGAGCGCTGCAATTTTAAATTTTATTCTTGAAAGCTTCGCATTTTGGAATATAAATAAATATCTATTTTTAAATCATTAAAAAAAATTACACAAACAAGCACATACTTTGTGCCTTAATAACTGATTAAGTATAATAATAATCTGTTTTTAAAAGCACAAACATAAAATGACTAACAAAATAACAAAAGCTTTAATTAATAATTAGTGTATTCTCAAAAAAAGTGAAAATAAAAACATATTAAAATGTTAACAAAAAATAAATATGCCCTTTAGTTTTATCAGGGTTTAATTACAATTTATAAAGCAAATTGCTGATCATGGTTTTATATTGAATTTTTTTATTTATATGAATTTTGTTAGAATATAGTGCTGTTTTGATCTGAATGCTGTCTGCAACATTATTCATTCATTTTTCCGTTAGCTTAATCCATTATTTACCAGGGATCGCCACAGCAGAACGAATTGCCAACTATTCCAGCATTTGTTATACACAGAGGATGCCCTTCCAGCCGCAACCCAGTATTGGGGAACACCTATACACACTCAGTCACTACGACCAATTTACTTCATTCAATTCACCTATAGAGCTTGTCTTTGGACTGTGAACAGGGGAAGAACATTCAAACTCCATACAAAAATGCCAACTGGCCCAACCGGGACTCGAACCAGTGACCTTCTAACAGTGCTAATCTTTGAGCCACCATGCCACCAATAGTACTACTGTGAGTTTAATATATTAGTTAATATATTTTCTTGATTATGACAAGTGAGATTTCTGAAACACTTTACTAAGAAACGCTCTTGGTTTGCATTTCACCTTACATTTGAGGAACTGAAGAAGGGTGCTAAATTATAGAGATCGTTAGAGTATGAATGCGGGTTTTAGCAATTCTCAGCTGTAATTTCTATCATTTGACATTTCATAAATTACAGGTTTTGCATTTTCTATGAAATGACAACAAGGTGACCTCCGTATTCCTCTTGGGGGGAGAAATCAGTTTTACATAAAGCATTTCATTTAATAATGAACTAGCAAATCTTTTTCATTTGATGTATTTCTAAATAATGCACAACCCCAAGGAGCAGGAGCCACATCAACTGGTCATAAATCAACACACAATCATTCAGCAGGAAATAAACAGCTTCTTTTATGCCTCCCTGCTTTAACTTTCTCCAACATGCTTTATGATTAGCCTGCAATTTAGTCCAAATAACTGTAATATAAACCATTAAGACTGTAGTTAAACTCCTTTCTGGTGGAACCATTTCCTGGTATAATGAAATCAGATTGAAAAAGGTCTGAGGTGCCAGACATGAAATAATAAAAAAAAAACTTGTGAAAATAGTGGGTTTGTGTGTGTGTGTGTGTGTGTGTGTGTGTGTGTGTGTGTGTGTGTGTGTGTGTGTGTGTGTATGAGAACCACAATTTGTGCATAAAATACATATTGTAAACCTTAAAATCACTTTGAATATGTATCTTGTTTAACAGCTCTAAAGATCTTTTTTAAAGTCTTAAATATAACAGGTTGTGCTTAAGAGCCTTTAAAATCTATTGGAGCTTTTCATTCCACAAAAGGTTCAATAAAGTGGAAAAGGTTCTTAGTTCAACAAAATGTTCCTCACACTAAGAAATAAATGGTTATTTTAAGAAATACCAACTGAAAGGTTATTTGAGAAGCTAAAAATTCTTCACTGGAAAAAAAAAAAATCTTCAAAATCAACTGTTATAAAAATGCCTGCAAGACTTTGAAGTGAAGTGATTTACCAATAATTATTGGCATGTTTAATAATTTCAGAAAATAAAAGAATATTTGGTAAAATGCAGATGAGTGTGATTGTGTTAATAAATCAGTAAATGTATGCATGTATAATTCTAGTGTTTTTGAATGTTAATGGCTCATTTTTGCAAAGAAAATACCTTCAGAACCTTTTCCCTAAAATTCTAAATTAAGTTAATTTTAGCTATTTTAACTGAGAAGCTAATTTCATAAAAGGTCAATGTTTCTAAAAATGTTGATAAAACACTGCTGCTTTAATATCTGGAAATACACTCACCAACCACTTTATTAGTTACACCTTACTAGTACCAGGTTGGACTCATTTTGCCTTCAGAACTGCCTTAATCCTTTGTAGCATAGATTCAACAAGGTACTGGAAATATTCCTCAGATATTTCGGTGCATATTGACATGAGAGCATCACGCAGTTGCTGCAGATTTGTCGGCTGCCCCTCCATGAGGCGAATCTCCCGTTTCACCACATCCCAAAGGTGCTAGATTGGATTGAGATCTGGTGAGGAGGCCATTTACTTATTGTCATGTTCAAGAAACCAGTCTGAATGATTCGTGCTTTATGACATAGCGCGTTGTCCTGCTGGAAGTAGCCATCAGAAGATGAGTGCACTGTAGTAAAGTAACCAACAATACTCAGGTAGGCTGTGGCTTTGACACGATGCTCAATTGGTACTAATGGGCCCAAAGTGTCAAGAAAAAGCGCCCCACAACATTACACCACCACCACCAGCCTAGACTGTTGATTCAAGGCAGGATGAATCCATGCTTTCATTTTATTGATGCCAAATTCTGACCCTACCATCCAAATGTCGCAGCAGAAACAAAGACTCATCAGACCAGGCAAAGTTTTTCCAATCTTTTATTGTCTAATTTTGGTGAACCTGTGCGAATTGCATCCTCAGTTTTCTGTTCTTAGCTGACAGGAGTGGCACCCGTTGTGGTCTTCTGCTGCTGTACCCCATCCACCTCAAGATTGGACGTGTTGTACATTCAGAGATGCTCTTCTGCATACCTCAATTGTAACAAGTGGTTTATTTGAGTTAATGTTGCTTTTCTCAAAGGCAGTCTGGCCATCAGCTCGAACCAGTTTGGCCATTCTCCTCGGACCTCTGGCATCAACAAGGCATTTACGCCCACAGAACTGCCGCTCACTGGATATTTTATTCTTTTCTGACCATTCTCTGTAAACCCTAGAGATGGTTGTGTGTAAAAATCCAAATAGATAAGCAGTTTCTGAAATACTCAGACCAGCCAGTCTGGCACCAACATCAATGCCATGTTCAAAGTCACTTAAATCACCTTTCTTCCCCATTCTGATGCTCGGTTTCTGCCATGTGATTGGCTGATTAGAAATTTGCGTTAACGAGCAGTTGGACAGGTGTACCTAATAAAGTGGCCGGTGAGTGTTTTTGTTTATTAAAAATCTCTACATGTGTGGGTGATCTCCATCAGCGGTTAACCCCAATCAAGCAGTCAATTTGTTATAATCATCCCATCTCTGTACCCCAGAGAAGCTGATCCAAAAGAAAACCTTTCCATTTAGACTAGTAAAAACACTGCCACCGGTAATATGTCTCAAAGCTGCATTTTTTATTGGAACAGTGGGAGAAACAGTATACCAATACAAAGAAATTACAATAAATATACATTCTGTACCACTTCTTAGTGATATACTGACATTTTTAGAGAATTTTCATTTGTTTAGACAGCAGCCAACGTCCCTTAGATTAACGGCGTATGCTCGTATTATCAAAAGGTTAGCAAACGTTTGCTTTGACAGTTGACCATTTGTTATGGCATGTCACAAATTCAGGCTATAGCACCAAAACAATATCATGAATATTGCCATAAAAAATATGTATATTTATAGTTATTTACCCTCATTTATCTCATTTCAAGAGTTCACACTTAGCTGATGATTGATTATAAAGCTAGTTTGGCATGCTGTCCCAGGAGGGGCATAAGATCCTCGAATCCAGGGCTCCCTCCCGTTGCAAGGCGAGAGGGGAGTTTGAGCTCAGGTAGATCTCGAGAACTGCCCTCTCATAGTGGCTGAGGAGCAGATAGTAATTGCCCTTTTAAAGAGATAAGTACTTGATACGAGCATGTCTATGATGTTGATTTGGATTAGTCAATAAACTTAAGTAGCATGTTTTTGGACGCTAGGAGGAAACAGGGGGACCCGGGGGAAACACATGTGAGCACGGGAAGAAGGTGTAAACTCTGCACAGAAACGTTGCCTAGCTTAGTAAAGACTAGAACCAGAGACATTCTTGTTGTGAGGCAACAGTGCTAAGCAATAGGCCACCGTGCCACCCATCTAGGAAGAAGGGGGAGTAGGGATGGAAGGGGGGATTCTTCAAAACGAAGATAGATGCGTAATCTAGGGTATCTAGGGTATTGAATGTAACTCTCACATTCAATCTGCCCAGTTGGTGAAATGAACTCCCTAACTACATCAGAACAGCAGAGTCACTTGCTGTCTTCAAGAAACGACTAAAAACTCAACTGTTTAGTCTCCACTTTGCTTCCTAATCTTAACTGCCTCTCTGGCTATACCACTAACCGTACTCTCTCTCAAAAAAAAAAAAAAATAATAATTTACTAATGCTTTGCTTCTTAGACTTTACTCACCTGAAACTTGTCTAAAGCACTTATTCACTGCTGCTCTTATAGTTGTGTAAATTGCTTCCTTGTCCTCATTTGTAAGTCGCTTTGGATAAAAGCGTCTGCAAAATGACTAAATGTAAATGTAAATTTATAGTAACTTAGGAATCGTCTGAAGCTACGGTCACACCGGGCTTTGTGTGTGCGAAATTTGTACAGCGCTGCAAAAAGGGGAGGGGTTAAACAAAATGATTAGACATTAAAAAAGCGAGCGATTTGCTCCATGTTTTAAATTTCTGTCCAGAGAGGTCGTGTTTTGATCCTCGATTGGTCTCACGCAGTCAAGTGATGTGATTTCGCAGGTCAGAGTTCACCAAGCTTGAACTTTGCACCGCAACAACATGCGAAACTTGACGCATGACCTAGCGTTTCCGGTCTGACGCATTCGCGTGCGTATGAATGGAAGTCTATGGGAAGAAAAGTCAAGTGTGACCGCAGCCTAATTTGTGCATTGTAAATTGGATAAAGCGAGTCCAGCCGCAAGCAATCATAAGCATGTGATCCTCTCGAAATTAGCTTATAAATAAACTTCACATACAAGCAGATTATATGGCTTATAGTGGCTTATATTAAAGGCAAATGCATCTAGATTATGTTTATTTTACCAAAATAAAACATGATGCTTTAATTTAATTATTTCATTTTTTTATTTTTGTTTTTTATGTTTTTCCTTTTCCAACTAAAAGTCAAGTTATTTGTTGCTCTTACAACTGGGATGAACGACAAGACTTTTGTCACGTAGCGTACATAGCATTCATTTCAATTTATAAAGTGAGAATTAAACCAGTGGACTCTTTTATGTTGCTTTTCTGAGCATTTTAAATCTCTAAACACTTTTAATGGGGTTTCATCAAAATTAATTTGTGGTCTGAAGATGAAAAAAAAGTCTGTATTTGGAAAGACATGAAGGTGAATAAATGATGACATAACATACATTTTTGGATCAACCAACCCTCAAACTGTTGCCTATATAACACTCATTGAGCAGAATGAACCAGTTTCTGTACTTTCACAAGTCATAAAGCACATTTAGAAATGTAGAACTTAAAAAAAAAAAACTTTAAAAGAAACCATGAAAAACTTAGCAAGATTTACAATGTTAATAACTGCAGAAACAGTCTGTAAAAAGGGTCCATTGACATGCGGCTTATAACAGTACATCACAACCTGTGTATAATCTATAATTCAGAGCTATAAATGTGATCATTCAGGTGCTCAAATTCCATAATTACAATATTTCAGAGTCCACTTGAAGTGCACATCAGCTCCGTCTCTAATCCAACACACCTGTCTGTAAATGTCAAGCAATTCTGAAGACTTCCAGGTGTGTTTAGGCATGGAGCTAGAGGTATAGATTAGGGATGGAGCTAAACGCTACTGGTCATTTATCCACCAGAACATGATAAACACCCATCTGTGATCTATATATTTATGCCAATGTTTTTATCCACAGAAAGCAGGAAAAAACATTCTGAAAACAATGACCAATATACATTTCTGGAGACTACGAATTATGTAGCAAATATTCCGTATGGCTGCGTTTCATCTTTAAAAGGAATGCTACGGGGCGGTATGACACAGTTCCTTTTTCGCGCTTACCAGCTGATTGTTTAACTCTGTATGGATGGCTTTCCCACTATTACCAGTTTGTCCAGTGGCTCGCCGCATACGTTGGCAGACTTGAAACGCAGAGAGGAGTTGACAGTGACAACGAGGTTTGAGTCTGGCGAAGAACGGTTCCAGAAAGGAGGTAAGACAAAAACAAAAGCCAAAAAATTAAATAAATTAATTGAAAGGGACCTCGCACCCGGGCTCAAGCTAATGGCAAAAACTGCACATTTTCGGCAGAGGAAGTTAAAAATATCTGACTTCCTGTTGGGTTTGAGATTTCACTCCAAGAGACTTTTTTGTTGGTTTTGGCATGTTTTACTGTATGTGTGTGCCAATTTTCGTACATGTGCACGAATCATAGCTAGGGGACCAGTCTGTCAAATGTGCACAGGTGGCGCTGTCGAGTCATTTTACTACATCCACGTCCAAAACCTATAACAAACGTAAATTTTCACCACTTCTGGTGTGTGTGCAAAGTTTTGTGAATTTTCAGGCATGTTTACACCCTCAAAAATTGCGATTCTTTGTAGAGTAGAAGAAAAAGAAGAAGAAACTGAGTCTGTGCTTTTGAAAACACTATTGGTTGGGTTTAGGAAAGGAGGAGGTTGGGTCAGTCGATCAGTCATTCAGTTAGTCATTCGGCAGCGGCCTCTGGTGGATTTGTGCGAGAAGAGCAGGCGCGAATAGCATTAAAAAAGTTCAGATCTCAAAAAACGTACACAACGTTCCCGGATTTGGGAAAACAAAAACTGCAAAAAACGTAGCTCCTGGGACGGATTTGGTGCTCTCCAGAAATGTATATAAGGGTACATAATCAGAATGAGCCTGGTTTGAAAAAAAAAAGGTTGTATGCCAAAATGATTGCATTTGTGAGACAAAGGCCTGTAGTTGAATCTGAAACCATTCATATCAGCCTGCAAACATATGTAGTGTCACCTTGCCAAGAAAAACGAAAGCAAAAAACAACCAAACTAAATCTGCATGCACTGGAACAATGAGGCGGTAAATTGTATTCAACAATACTGGACTGGAACACATCAGGTGTTGCCTCTGCATTGGACTGAAACATTTTATCTTGCGTGCCCAAACATACAGTGTACCAAGCAGAGCGCTGTTTACTTCTCCAGCTGCAGCTGTGCACAGGATATGGCCATCAAACAGTCACTTCAGTCTCTCCTGCCTGAACATGACCATTAGTGCAGGAAGAATCTGGCGTGTAATATCTCGGCCGCTGTCTCATGTAGTGTGTGTGTCTTTGTGTGTGCACTTAAGGAATGAGGAGGACATTGAATATAGATATGGAGTGGAATGTGCTTTCCTGTATTGTCACGCTGCTTCACATCATGCCTCATTACACTGACACTACAGCACTGGCAAAGATATCAGCGGCGTGTTATAAAGCACACACACTCACACATGCACGTACGTCCTTGAGAGTTTTCCACATTCTGTCATCATTATCTTTCACTAACTGGGGATGTATTTGTGTTTAAACTTGCCAGCAAACTTTAACACACTTTTTATTCTACATTTATTACACAAATGTATGCAATACTCATGGTTGCCTTGGAAACGGATTATTTTATAATATATACAGTGGAAGTCAGAAATATTAGATTTATTCAGATCAGATTTATTTAATTTTACACCCAGGACCATTCTGAAAACATACCACTATATACATTTCTGGAGAGCACCAAATACGTCCCAGGAGCTATGATTTTGCAGTTTTTGTTTTTGCGAATCCATCAGAGGCTGCTGCGTATGCTTTTTGAGATCTAAAATTTATTTCGCGAGTGCCATTCGCACTTGCTCTTCTTGTGGAAATCCACCAGAGGCCACTGTCGACTAACCCACCCTCCTCCTTCACTAAACCAATAGCAGTTTCAAAAGCACCAATTGACCCGCCCACCCACCCACTTCGCTAAACTCAACCAACAAATTTAAAAAGCAATACAGAAAAAGAAAAGCCCTTGTCTGATTTTTACTCCATTTTCAGATTTTACCACATTCTCACCCTGTTATTTACTTATTTTATTTTTTGGCTTCTGTCTTCGTTTTACCCGTTTTCTGGAACCGTTCTTTACTGGACTTAAACCCCATCGTCGTGGTCATCTCCTCTCTGCGTCTCAAGTCCGCCAACTAACTGGCTAACTGGACAAACTGGTAACAGCGGGAAAGCCGTCTACATGGAGGTAAGTGATCAGCTGGTAAGTGCGAACAGGAATGACGTCATACTGTCCCGTAGCATTTGTTTTAAAGACGAAATGCATCCATACGTATTTCTGGCTACATATTTCGCAGTCTCCACGAATACATGTTTACAGAATGAGCAAGTGTTGTTTATTTATTTTTTTTTATATATCTCAAATGATGTTTAACGGAGCAAGGAATTTTGGATTATGTTCGATAGTACTTTTTTCTTCTGGAAAAAATCTTATTTGCTTCATTTTGGCTAGAATAAAAGCAGTTTTAAAATAATAATAATAATAATAATAATAATAATAATAATAATAATAATAATAATAATAATAATAATAATAATAATAATAATAAAAAACATTTTAAATTCATTATTATTAGCAATTTTTTCAATTCTCTACAGAACAAACCACTGTTGTCATACAATGACTTGCCTAATTACTCTAACTTGGCTAATTAAACTAATTAAGGGGCCTATCACAAGAAACATGCTATTTTGACGCATCTTTTAAATGGTTTACTAACGGCCAAGAGCATTTTGCGTGCTTCTTACACTCAAAAAATACTTTTTTTGCTTGTTCAAACTACTTATTTAAAATAAGCTGAAACAACAACTCTTGAGATTTCATTGGGACAACCTATTTTTTTAAGTTCAATCAAAATAAATTTGTTAAAAGTGTTAAGTTAATTTAACTTGTGTTGGGACAACATGAATGAATTGTGTGGAACCCTTCATTTTTTACAGTGTATGCACCTTGCGGTCTTCGCATTTTAACCGCCTGCTGCACCTTAGTTTTTGTCATTGTGCGCTGTGTGCTCGCAGTTGAAAAAAGTCAACCCTGAGTGGAATTAAATCATGCTACCTCTGCTGATTCTTTTTCTTTCTCCAATCAAATGAAAGCAGAGGCGGGGTTTCCGTCAAGGTGACAGCAGTGTTAGTGTTGTCAAGATGACTAAGGAAACTTTTAAAGATGGAGGAGAGACCAGCGGTCATTGTTTCAAGTTATCCAGAGCTGAATGACTTTACATATCTTCAATCTCACAATATTTTAACATTAATCTCACAGTATTTTAACATTTAACATTACAATTATAAAAATATCAATAGCAACACTCTCGCACAATACACAGCTGATTCAGTCATTGCATAGTGATATAAAAAAAGTGCACCACTCTTTTTATCTTATAAACAAAAAAAGTCTATGTGGTGCGCCTCCTGTTTTTGGAATGGAAAAGCACATTCGGTGTGATCGACCACCTAAGCCATTAAAATGTCATTTTAAGCTGAATACTAGCATCTTAAAAAAATATCTAGTAAAATATTATGTACTGTCATCATGCCAAAGATAAAAGAAATCAGTTATAAGAAATTATTTATTAAAACTATTGTTTATAAATATGAAAAAAAAAAATTTAAATGTTGAAAAAAACTTTCTATTAAACAAATTCAGGGGGAAAAATATACAGACTGGCTAATAATGCAGGAGAGCTAATAATTCTGACTTCAACTTTATATATACAATGATTATTGAAGTAATCATTAAATTAGTACACAATACGCCCATATACATGATGTTTAAGTAGCGAAAGCTGGGTATTATGGGATGACTGACAACTGTGGTAACCATAGCAAAGTTCTGGCATTTCATGCTATAAATACTATCATTGTCCAAGAACTCATTATAGTTGGTGATTTGAAATAATCATTATCTCAGGAGTCGTGTATTGTCTAGATTGCAAGGCTGCTACGTTGTGTGTTGCCATGCCTACTTATTAAGTGTTTTTTAAGCTTAAGTGATACAGTTTATGGAGATAATGAAGTAAGAGGTGCAGGTCATGATATGTTGGTATATTTATTTATTTTATTTATAAGATAAAGCAATTAGGGTTAAGTTTAGTATGGCCTTTTTGTTTGCTGCTTTAGATTTCTTGCACCGCACAAACACCAGTATAATAAGCATTTAAATGTGACTAAAGGGAACTGGGGTGAGGACTTTCCTCCAACCTGGAGATGGCAAACCACCTTTTTCCGATGGAGCACCATGGCACTCGGACTTGGAGGTGCTGATTCTCAACCCAGCCGCGTCACACTCGGCAGCAAACCGCCGTGTTCACAGTTCGAAGAAGCCATTAATTGTATTTTACTAATGTATTAATTGTATTTTACTAATGTCGACCCCTACCCTAAACCCAACTGTCAACCAAACAGCTGGTGTTACAGTAAAAACAGATCTGCATCTGTAGCCTTCTCTATTAGTATAGCTGATTAACCATGTGGATGGATGATAACAGCTTTCTGAGCCTACCAGTAGTTACATATTGAATATAATAATCATTATTTTGAAAAAAGATGAAAAGAGAAGAACGGTTTGCATGGCTTTTATTTGGCTGTATGAGAAATAAACACACAACATATTTATGTTGTGTGTGTGTGTGTGTGTGTGTGTATTATGCAGTGTGTGTATTATGCATTTGTATATTACATAATATTATGTATTAGTAACAACTGCTTCACACAAAACAAACCAGTAAATTTATAAGTTAGGTTAAGAATAAAATTATACTGTATGTGTAAATTAAAAAGTTTTGAAAAAAAAAAAAAAAAAAAAAAAAAAAAAAAAAAAAAAAATATATATATATATATATATATATATATATATATATATATATATATATATATATATATATATATATATATATATATATATACACACACACACACACACTGTTGAAATCCATTTATGCCCATGCTTCGTTTGTAGTATCTCTAATGGTTCTCAGCTCCTTTCTTCTCTCTGACATGTACACAGGAGCCAAAAGTCGAGGTATAGATAAAGATTAAAGCAAAGGAAAGGAGTGAAAGGTCCTGTGCAGACACTGAAAAGAATGGGGAGAGGCAGGTGGAGTGGATGGTGGCTAATGTAGGATTTAATTGTCAAAGCGTACCACCTTCATGCTGTGGTGAGAATAAAATGCTTTGTGCCAGCAGGAATAATACCTCAGCTGTACTCCAGGCCCCAAAAAGCTCTCACACAGATGGTGGGAAAGAGAGAGAGGGATCTATCCGTGTCACAAAAAATAAATGGTGATGGAAAAGTTCAGCAGCATTTTCTGAAAAAAACTGAACCATGACTTTTTTTTCTTTCTCTCTTTACAGAATGACATTATATTTTCCTTTTTCCTTGATTTAATCCTATAAATTGAACAGTTCTCAGGGCAGAAAAAATGAACACAAAAATAATAAACACTGTTTATCAATTGTTTATAGATACATGTCAGTCCTTCTCACACATAGACTTGGGCGGGCCACCCATATTAACGGCCACCCAAGTATATTTAGTGACACGTTTTTTTTTTTTGGGGGGGGGGGGGGGGGGGGGGAGTTTGGGTTCTAAATTTCATAAAATGTCCATGATTCGGTTTTTGCTTTCGATTTCTAAAACTCATATACATTTTTGCATTACCTTTTTACTTAAGCCTACTTTCGCTTAGCTTCACAGCTGACTGCACACACAGTGAGAAAAACTTTTTTCATTTCTAAATGACTCAGAAAAACTTTACTATAAGAGGATGAAATGACTGGTCTAAACTGGCTGCAAAATATATGTAGATATATGTAGATATGTAGAATATATGTATCTCCAGAAATGTATATAGGGCTACATTTTCAGAATGAACCTATGTTGCAATTATGTGTAGGGGTGTGAGGGAAAACGTGCTATATAAAGTTAAATAAAGCTTAGAGCATCGAAACTGGTACTCAGTACCAGCCGGTAACCATGACAACGTATCGGCTGCAAAAATCCTGTTCAGAGCATCCCAACATCAATAATTATTATTGTTAATTACTGTGACACAAAGAAACCAATTGTGTGCTTGGCAAACACTCAACAAAACAAAACAAAACAAAACAAAAAAATAAAACAAAACAAAACAAAACAAAACAAAACAAAACAAAACAAAACAAAACAAAACAAAAACTAGACCAATATAAAAGCCTCTGATTGACCACTGCATTCAAAAGCTAAGCAGAAATGTGTGTGATTGATAGCAATGTTTAATGCAGAACTAAAGACACACATTTCTAATTGTGACAACCATACAGTAAAAGATTGTGTTCATTCTGCTGGTATTTTTGACTCAATTCCTAGTTAATTTCCAACCCTATTCACACAAAAATACTGATATATAAACAAAACAAAGCAATAACATACAAATATACACTCAGAATGGCTTCATAAATAATCCTAATGCTGTATGGACTTAAACTGACTCACATGTTTACAATGATGGTTGGCTAGCAATAGCTGGTGGGCAATAGCGATGAGACGACCCTTATCCTATGGGCAGCGTGTTTTGGTTTAGCTAAAGAGGGTGACTGTATTCTGGCGTTAAACAGATGGCATAGGATTCAGTCTGTCTGGCTGTCTGACTCACTGGCATCTGCTCCAGCTGGCGTGGCAACTCACCTTGGCACAGACTGGCACCTCTGTGAGAAGGTTTCCTACTCTGAATGGGTAAACAAGTGAAATTCAAGGTCCTACTGCCAGTGTGCGACCAACAGAAAGAAGAAGCTCAGTTTCTGCTTTCGCATGCATCCTTTTGGACACACCATCTCAGTTGGTGACAGACATGCTATTTCAAGGTGAAAAGAAACCTGCTGGTTAGACTGGAGGCTGAACAGATTCTTTTTATATGTCTATGCTGAATTTTGGTCAAGCAGGTTGCTGAAGTGAAATAAAACCCGCCATCACGTGCACATATCTCTATGGGGTTTGCTTAAAGCACAAATTCTCTTGCTCAAATTAACTATCAGTTCATCCCAGTAGACAAATATCCATCTTATTAATTAATAATCTAAAATAATTAAGCACATAAGCAAGATGCCCTTCAGGATAATTAATCCTACAGTCGGTGTTTCACCGGCACTGTCACAGTGGACTCTGAATGCTTAAGAACTCATTCATAATTGATATTGCTTCCCATCAGTTTATATGGCAGAAAAGAATGGTTTAACGCTACTTTATACAGGACAGACCTCAGAATCGGATTGACTGACATTTCTACTAAATTTAAGTCTGTCCTTCGTATTTTAGTGTGAAGGAAAATGAAATGTACACAAAATAAGATGATGCAAGTGTACACTAGATGAAGATCCATTTAAATCTTCTGTGTGCTCTTCTCACAGAGGAAAATCACTTCACCGAAACAAGCCACTAGAGAGCTGCAGGATTAATTAACATAGTCTAATGAATCATTTGTATGTGCCGCATGCACTGACAGGTCTTAAGTGACCCGAAGTGTGTTTTATTGATCTCAGACAGGGAGAATAATTTATCAACATATTCCAAACAAAATTCCATCACTGAACGCAGTTCATCATAACGCCTTGTGCTTGGCTGAATATTGCATCAATGCCACATACGCCATTCAGATCCTTGTAATTAAAATGACTTTAAAGAACTCAATTCAGAATAGTTTTACACAAAGTACAAGCACAGACAGCCTCGTCTGAGACAGCACACAAACCTAGTTTGCTCGAGTGCTCATTAATAGACAAACACATACACAGTGATGTCATCTTGGCGAGTGTAAACAGCAGAGAAAAATATCAGATGTGTGTCATTATGTTGGATCAGTGTATTGACCACATACTAATTTACAGCTAGCTCCGTCATCTGACAGCAGAAAGCATTGAGTGACTGGCAACTAATATAAACCCAATTGAGATCTATATGGCAAGGAAGAGTGATTAAGCACAAAACAGGTCGCACTACCATTATATGCAGTCGCACAAATGCTCCCATATATTTTATGGAGGTCACATAGATTAAATTTTAGCCGCATGTAACCAAAACGGTCGCAATTTCAAGCTCTGAAAAATAAATTGAATTTAATCTTATTGTTTTTATTTTTGCTATTGCCTGTAATTGGGTTTTCAGTTTTTCTTTGCTTTTTAGTAACTTGTATTGGATAGTGTTTACCTTTTTTTTAATAAGCTTAGTAATAGAGATTAACTTGGTATCTAAAATTTCTGTGTCATAATAAACATTCTGATTAGAATGCAAGTTCGTTGTTGTTGTTGCCAAGCCAGTGAAAATGTTGCCAGGGCAAGTAAAAATCCAAACCACTGGTCCAGCTCGGCCAGTAAAAATAATACTTAAAATTGACTTCTGCTAGTATTAAACAGTATAAGATATACTTTGCATTTCTTTTGATATAAAGCACTCTCTTTTAAGAGTTCATTTTTGTGTCTTTCTACTCCACTGTAATGTTAAGCTTTCTTGCAAACATACTGTACAAACACAAAAAGAACCTGACTCAGCCTCAGGAGTGAGTCATTGAAAGAAGGACTCTTGATGCATATAAAAATACATACTAAATTATGTCGTATTGGAGAGTACTCTCAAAAATCAATTATTGCTCTTGAAGGATTAACTTTTGTAGCTTTAACAAGTGTAAAACCCTAGACATTCCTGTAACTAACGGCCCAGTGTACTACTGTAGGGTCGGTAAGCTGGAACTCTAACATATTAATCTATATTTGATTTATATGGTGAGAACTATGCAATGTAATTGTAAAACCATACAAATGTGAAAACGTAGTGCACTGTTTATTTTTGTTTATATTTTTGTTTTACTATACTTGTTTGTGCTATTGTTTGTAATTTGGTTATTTGCAACTTTTCACTTGCCTTGTTTTAACTTTACATTTGTTAGGCCAGTAGTTTTGGTAATAAAATTGTAATTAGGAATTGTTCAATATAACTTAGTCTCTAAAATGTTTGTCTTAATAGTCTTACTGATTATAACACAAGAAAAAATATGAAAAACTACTAAAACAAGCATTTTTTGTGATGTCTTGCTAATCTGTTGTACTGTTGTAACCGTTTTTTCAGTCACAATTTGCACAAGTTTCCACCTGTAGTAGCTAGCTCAACCATCAGGGGGGCGCTATATGTATTGAGTCTTTAACCTGATTAAAAGAAGGTAGAGAAGTAGGAGTAGACCGGAAGTATTGTGCTCAGCCTATGGAATGGCTTCTTCACTTTGCTGTCCTTTGTTGGTGCCCTCATTTGAGGAACATTTTGTTCTTATACTGAAAAGTAGGCCTGTCATTTGTATATATTTTGGTTTTATATTTTTGTTTTATTCAGGGTTAGCAAGGTGTTGATTGATGCTTCATAAAACACTGAAACGGTTAAAGTAAATGTGTCAAAGCTTCGTTTCAAAACCCATCTCCACAGTGTGACCTAGTGGTCATTTTTTGTGTATTACTCTGCAATGGCTTCAGTAGAGAAACAGTTAAGCACGTTGTAGAGTTGAGGTGTCAGATGATTTAGTGGAGAGGTGAGAGTTCCTGACTATCATGCAGAGATAATTGGTTCGAATCCGGGGTGATGCAGTTACAGATATTGGTTTTCAAGTGCTCTATTCTTGCAAAGTGTTTTGTTTTAACAGTGGTCTGACATCCGAATGAACAGTTTGTGAGTAAATATGTCTTGTTTTGGTCATAAAAAGTAACATGGTTAAAATACATCAAGTCATAATTTTAGAATATTTGTACAATTTGGGATTCGAACTCAGGTCATTTGCAGCACAGTGACTCTGTGCACATGCACAGTCCACTAGGCTACAAGAGAGAGTATTTTGTGACCATGTCAGTCAAAGGCAGATTCACCTCAAAACGCTTGAGAAATGACGGCTGCTTAGAATCGCTTCAGTCACGTGACCTGGTGTTTCGAAACACTTTAGTCACGTGACCTGGTTTCGGATTATGCTGCGGTGCAGTGTTTCGAAACACTTCGGGATCTCGATACTGTGTCGAAACGTCAGTTTCACATCAGCCATCCCTAATTGTATGTTTGTTTATATGCAGAGGGCTTTTGTATTATGCACTTTAAGACCCCAAAGCAAGACCTGGACAAAAAGGGACAGTCCATCTTCATATCTACAGACTCTTTCATCCACTTCTCATCTGATTCCATGGCCATCCCTTGATAAACTGTTTTGCTGAAACAGATGTTTCAGTGTTTCACTTGAAACTGATTGTATCTGTTTTTGCTTGCTCTAAAGGTTTAATTTGGCTAGACTGTTTTCAAGCGCTCATATCTATTGATGAGTGATCTTTAATGAGTTAACTCTGCTGGTCATGTCATATTCCTTGTGTTTCAGAATTATTTATTCCTTGTTGACATATGCACTTTTAAATACACATGACCCACTGAAAGTTATTTTGTGGTACTTCCAATTTTTATGTAGCTTCAGAGGCAGTTGTTACACTGTAACATTGAAAATACTGTAAAGATCCTGTAAAAAAAAACTTTACTTGATATCAGAAGTTAAACGTTGAAGGAAGAACTCTTAAAGATGCCCTTGAAGTCAATTCTGATGTCCTAAAACTGCTCTACAGATTTCATAGCATTCTCTGTAGTGCCAACTAGCCTGTTACAACAGCATTTACAGTACAATTCAGAAGATTTATCTGTAAGTCTCTTCCATTTAGTTATGTTCTCTTCCAATTGTTGCTATGGTTTTCATTTCCCACTTGTGCTGTTTCTAACCGTTTGTGTGCCATTATTCAAACGGTGCCTAAAAACATCTAGGCAGTCTCTCAAGATGGATATATTCCAGCCAGATTCATAAGACTCACCCAAATCACGTCCTCTTGTCTATACGGTCTCCAGGTCCGTCCAGAGTCACTGTAGTGTAGCTGGTATCGGGCCACCCAGTCAGAGCTGCCCCAGCGACCCTGGGTGGCAATGGATGTGACCTTCAACCTGTCTCGTAGGTCCAGCTGAAGCCAAGGTTGCTGGTCTTCTCCACTCGGAGACCACCCCCCACCTCCTAGAGGGACAGATTAAGAGGCAGTGCTTTAAAAACTGCAGAGGAATGAAACAGAATTCAGGGGGTAATTCTCTTCACAATTCAGGCACTCGCTAAGATTTCATACTCCTGTTCATCATGCTGACAGGACTGAAGCTTAGCGGTCAGAGAGAGAGGAGGGGAAAAAAAAAGAATAAAACTTGTTCCAGCAGTTTTGTGGCTCAGCCTCTCTCTTTTGCCTCTCTCTTTTTGGGATAGAAATCACTAAACCATCTCTAGAGGACAGCAAACAGGCCTCAAGGTAGTATAATATTAAAAAGGCAATTTGTAAATTACGCGGCACAGTTCTACACTTGTATGTCTTACTGTATTTTCTAGTTGCACGGATTCCTGCATCTCTAGTTCAGAATGGAGTAAAAATAAAAGCAGGACTCACACGCACAGAAAAACTTCACAGAATTCTTGGAAATATTTGTCCACCCACACAGACCTACTGTGTACCCACCTCCTTCTCTTTTTATTTTTCGCCAGAATCCAGCAAACGGTACCTGCAGGAAGGATTATGCTGGCAGAGAGGACGATCTATAAATCGAGCAAGCGGTATATTAAAGGAGCAGAGTTTGATTTCTGCAAGTGGCAGGATAGCAGAGAAATGCAATACAACTTGGAACAACAATAAAAAAAATTGCTGGCCACATTATTAGCTTGGGGTTTGTAAAATAATTGCTGGAGCGAACGTATCTGCATGTGACAGTCTCAAACTGTTTAAGAAAGAGCCTCACATTATGGGTGTTCAGTATACTTTTTCTATGAAAATACTGTAATTACTGTATTAACAGTGTGTAATCTAATGTTGAGTCAATCACTTTTGCAAAAACCACAAACACCTTGAGAGTGTACAGTCATTGCTTGATATAGAGTTTTGTATATGCAATTAAAAAGCAATTTCAAGCACTAAGCCAATTTCCACCATGCATGGTGTTTGTCCTACAGTACATCTGTGTGTTCTACACACATTGTAACAGTGCTTTGCTCGTGAATGCATATATTTGGGCCCTGTTTAAACGAATACGTTTTAGTTTTAAAATGGCATTTTAGAATGAAAATGATCCATGTCCACACTGGTGTTCCACCTAGCATTTTTGAAAAGCTCTCCGTCCACACTACACCGCTGAAAACGCACATCATGTGACCACACACACATGGCATGCATTGCAATGTATGTGGATGTCTGAGCCCCAGGCAGTCAGTAGGTGCTTTAAGCACAGCTCCCCAGATGAGAGCAGCACATGTCGGACAGTTCATCAAAGATCTACGGCTGAATCTCATTATTGTTGTTAAACGTGATATTTAATTAATCTAGTCTTTATCTAACGACTATTCAGACTTTTGATTCTATTACGTGTTCTCAGGTAATGTGTTTTGGCTGAGCGCAAAGAAGTTAATATATTTGCGTAACCACGTACACTGATTCTGCACAATTGACTGATTGCTTGCCTTTATTTGCTATGTTGTATAAACATTGTATTATTGATTGCCATTATTGATTATAAAACTGATCTTCAGCAAATGAGACAGGATATGTTTCGTGTTTATCAATCAAAATGAAAGGCAGTTATGTTATAGGCTTCATTTTGTTATAAAAATGCATAGTCAAGATGATGGTCATATAATTATGTAGCTAAACAATGTCTTAACAATTTTTTAACATTTGTTAAGTTGTTAATATCAAAATGAAAATAGGCAGTTCCTTATGTCTTCATTTTATTGTTAAGATGTCTCGGTTGTCTCAGTTTTCCCCCATCCACACTGACACAGAGCAGCAACGTTTTAAAAAGAAAATGGCATCTTCAGCGTTTTTAAAACGCTCTATTTTCGGGGCTCAAAAACTACCGGGTAGTGTGGACAGAAGGCCTAACTGTAGCAAAGTTACGCATTTTAAAACTAAAACATGTGATTTAAAGTGTCACCCCTTTACTGATGTGCACTTTTTTTCAGCATCATGTTGGATTTGTATTTTTGCAAACAATATATTTTCTGAATCTGCTTATTTCTCATTTATTTCCTATGGCCGTGAACATTTCCTATGATCGTAAAGACCACAAGTGTGACTATTTTTTTACAACCATGGTTCCACATCGCCTCACATATCAATGTCAACAAAGTCAAAAGGTTTTACACTATTCCGTTGATTCTGTCATTTTTTATTTTATTTAAATTCAAAAGCCAAACTTTTTCAGTTTAAAATGACCTTAGACTACCCGATGGTTAAACTGCACAATTATAAAATTGCAAACTGGAAATACATTTAATAGAACTTCAATTTCACAAAAACTCCCACATATCAAGGAATATTTTACAAAAAAGTAGTGTAATATATCCTGCCAGAAGCTCTTATTTTGTAACTGATCTCAAGTGTAATTAGCATTAATACATGTACATGTAACACCTATGTCTCCTTTGATTAAAAATAATATATAGTGTAGTGACTATGATGTAGGTACACCTAAAAACATCTGTTGTCATGATTTGTGGAATTATATATATTTAGAGGAAAAAAAATGTCAAATTACCATTTTAAAAAGGTAAAACTCTCTGAAAACCAGACAAAGGGGAAATTATTTTAATAGTTTATTTCTGTTTCTTCTGTTTCTTTTCACCTAACTGTTGCACATAATATAAGGGATATGAAAACCTTCAAGAATCAGCTGTCAAAGGCATCAAACCCCCTATCATGCACTCTCAAGTCTCTACAGATGATCCAGAATGCTGCAGCTCATCTGGTCTTCAATGAGCCAAGGAGAGCCCATGTAACCCCTGGATTGGTTACCGGTTGAACCTTGGATCAAGTTTAAATCACTGATGTTCGCTTACAGTACAACCACTGGCACTGCACCCACTTACCTCCACCTGCTCCTGAAGGTCTACATCCCCTCCAGGAGCCTCCGGTCGGGGAGTGAGCACCAAACTTGTGTTGTCATCACAGCGAGGCCATATGTCACTTTCCAAAACCTTTTCACTCAATGTTCCATGCTGGTGGAATGATCTTCCCGTTCCCACACGGCCTGCAGATTCACTGTCATCCTTCAAATGACAACTAAAAACCCACTTCAAAAAAAAAAAAAACTCCTACTCTAGCACTAAATTCTCTGAGCACAAACAAGTTACTTTGTATAACTAGCACTTCTTGTGTGTTTAGTCGTGTTGAATCGCTGAATACCTCCTCTATTGTAAGTCGTTTTGGACAAAAGCGTCTGCTAAAATGACTAAAATATAAAAAAAAGAGCAAATTATTGTCATTATTATCTATTTCCTCCACACACCCCTAAATCAATTTAAAGCCGCTTTTAAAAATGACATACTGCTAGGGTGAACATAAAGGAAACCCCCAAGGTCATGTGGGACAATGTTGCCTCGGGGCAAGTCAGAACAAGCCGGTCAGGTAATAAATGCTTCATCAGTGCAGTTCAGTGACTGGGTGCATATCATGTGTGAAGGTTTTTACCAAAGGTTAGGATGAACAGGCTTGTTAGATTCTACTGCAGTCTCCATGAAAGGCTGAGAAGACATTCACATATAATAAATGCATCCAGATAATATATTTTTAGCACAAGAATGTTATTTAATTCACCAAATCGATTTAAAACTGATATAAATAACAGACTCCGACATTTACAACATGGAGATCTTACACTGTAATGACCATTACAGTGGATCAGATGAGTTTGAAGTTTGATGTCTAAATATTTAATGTCTCTACACTTTTAATGATAATACTAATAAACTTTATTATAAGTTAGTGTACACTCTGGATTGGGTCTGCCACATAAAAACATATGCCAGAGTAATTAGCAGTTCATTCCGCTGTGGCGACCCCTGATAAAGCAGGGACTAAACTGTAGTGAGTGAGTGAGTGTGAACCTTTTTTTATAGCGCTTCACATACATATAAAAAGTACATTAAAAGTACAAACAATTATTTTGCTTAAATGAGCAAATCTATTGCTTTTTAAGCAATTACTTGACGTTACTTAAAAGGGTGGTCCACTACGATATCATATTTTAAACTTTAGTTGATGCGTAATGTAGCTGTGAAAACATAAACAACTGAATCTCTGAATGTAATTCTCTCAAAGTTCAATACAAAGGCAGACATTGGCTTTTACAGAGTTAGCTTAGCAAAGCCTACAGCGAACAAAGTTTGGGGAATACAAAAAAATACATCGAGGTTCATGAGATCACAGGGGCTTTCGGTTACGCGCATTCACCACACACATACACCGTGCACCGCAACAAGACGTGGCCAGAAGTGCTGTAATGTTATAGTAGAGAAAGCTAAAATGCCGTCCAAGCGCTGCTATAACCACAGAGCTTCTTCTGTTTCTGTATTTGGGCTTCCAAAGGACACAACACAAAGAAAGAATTGCTTACAATTTAATGTCAATTATGTTCTAGAGAATTATAAAAATATATATATAACATTTGACAAAGCACAGCTTCCAGAATCTCTCCCAGTTCAGTGCTGGATTCACCTAAAAACTCCACCAACCGACGAAGCTGTGGATTGTGAGCCATAACCTGCAAGTATTTTTATTTGTTAAAAATTGATCAACTACATGCACAGTTTCTAGCGTTAATGGTGTGTTGTAGCGAGGATGTAAACAAGGATGTAAACAATGGGAAATACTGTTAGGCACAGCTAACAATTTAGCTACAAATTCATTTTTATCAGTCAAATCGCTGTAAGCACCGACAATCTTCAGCAGCTCTGCAGTGTCCGCTTATGTGGCCAATTTTTATGCGTTCTACATCTCAAATAATGAACTCACAAAAGATATACACTTGCATGTATCGTCAGTGATGTATCCTGGGGTCACTGGGTGTTAGGGTTAGGGCCCAGGTGACCCATCTGAGGTTGATTAGACTGCAGTTTTCATCCCAGTAGCAATCACCCACAGATCAGCCCTTTTTAATCCATAGCCATCTTGTGGCTTTTTCTGCAGTTTCACAAACAGACTTAAGCCCAATCCCAATTCTACCCCTTAGCCCTTCCCCTTACCCCTCGTTTTGCACGCCAAGGGGTAATGGTGTCCCAATTCTCTTTAGCTTGAAGGCATAGGACTAAGGAGAAGGGGTGAACAGCCCTTAGAACGAAGATTTTTCAGAACCACACTCGAAACCAACGGGTAAGAAAATTTCCCAGAATACACCAGCCACAGCGCCAGCATTGCTGAACCCGGAAGGAGATCCACAAATTAGTATATTTTGTCATTATTACGAATTTTTATGCCAAACAAACATATGTTTTAATATATTCATAACCGTGTTCATGTTTTACCGTCATGCTTTAAAAAAAAAAAAAAACCCAGCTAAATTTCGCAATCTATAATCCATAATAATAACTCCTGTATAGCAGTCCCACAACATTCTGACACTCGATGACCCGAATACCCTGTCAGTAATATCTAGTGGCTGAGAATAAGCTTTTTACGGTGTCTGCTATAATGTTAATGTTGTTTTTTGAGTGTTTACACAGATGAATATGGCCACTGTGTAAATACACAGTATAGTTACGATCTTATTGCCACATTAGATTACTGGAATAACTACAGCAGTCGCGATTGTCTGATCTCACATGAAGCATAAGAATCGTGAGGACATATGATGACGTGTGCAGGTGCTGTAGTGCTGTCCCATTTCTTAGGGGTGAATTTTGAAGCCCTTCCCCTTAACCCTCGGTTGTAAGGGCCAAGGGGAAGGGGTAGGGGTACAAAAATAGAGTTGGGATTGGCCCTTAACGGCCCTCTTTTTAGCTGCTACTTCTAGGAATAGTTTTTACTTAAAGGGCACCTATGGTGAAAAATCTACTTTTCAAGCTGTTTGGACAGACATATGTGTAGGTATAGTGTATAGACTGTCATATTGGGGTGATATAAACATACCCAGTCCTTTTTTTTCAATTTAACAACATAAAAACCCACCAAATTGATTGACAGCTGTGAATTAACATGTCCCGGTAGTCACGTGTATAATCATATCAACAAGAGAGGACGTGCGCAAAGCAACTGGGAATAAAAGTCTGTTCAGTTCGCTAGGATCATCAATCATCATCAAATGTGTTCAAGAGTGAGTTTTACAAGTTTAACATGTTTTACAACAGTGCATGTGTGTAATGAATTACAGCGATTTAATTTAGCTTTACTTCATCACTACAGCCGCGTGTTAGAACAATTATAAAGGAAGATGCTTCAATCTCGGTTTGTGGATGTTAAATCAGGTTTATTTTGTACATTAACATAACAGATATCCATACAGCAGTGGAGATTAACCTGCAGCCTGTCACATTTGCATGCAAAAAGAGTGCAAAGCGAAACGCGCGCACTGTCTGTGTCTGTGCGTGTCGTGTCCGCACTGTGTCCGCACTGTGTCCGCGCTGTGTCTGTGTGTGTGTGCGCGCGTGTCGTGTCCGCGCTGTGTCTGTGACTTTGTAATGACATTGTGTGTGACTCATTGTAGCAACTCTACAACAAATACTCATTGGTAAAGTTCTTACTGTAGTATTTCTCACAAACGCTACATGAGATCTGCTTCCTTTATGTCTGTCTGTTATCTGACGCAGCCGAGGGAGGAGATTAAGTCACGCTGAAAGGCACATAGAAACGGTGGGCGGGGAGGACTAGCCTTAAAGGCGCAGTACACCAAAACTGCTACCTGGTGCAAAAATTTATGAAATAGAATTTAATAAAATGTGTAAAAAAAAAAAAGCTGATGGTGTTTTGAGCTGAAACTTTACAGACACATTCTGGAGACACAAAAGACTCATATTAAATCTGAAAAAAAGGGGTAACCCAGGTGCCCTTTGAAAAGTGAGTAAACCTACTGCCCTACAATCATTATGTAAATGAATTATGTTTATAATTATAAAAAATTTTAATCAACTTAACCGTTACACTGTAAAAATAATAATAATAATAATAATTGCGCCAATTAGTTATTACAACATAACATTTTAAGTTAAGTTAACTTATCTGGATTGAATGTGTTGACATATCTTATATATCAAATTTTTATTTGGCTGAACTTATTGTTAGCTGAACTAATATATATTAGTTAACTTCTTCAAACATCTGAGCTTTATATATGTGCAAAGTAAATCTACTTTAAAATTCTATTTGTAAGCATTTTGTAATCATAAAAGTAAACATGCACAAAATAAAATCACATCAAATTTGATACAGTCTGACAATGTCTGGGAATGGGCTGCCTGTCCATTTCTCACAGTCAATAAAATCCTCCTGCTGTTACTAAGTAAGAGGCATGACAGAAAAAAGAAGTGCCTTGGGGGTGACAGGAGCAAGACGACATATCATAGTTGCACTCATTACTGCTGGAACGCACTGTTAATCCAAAAAGTTACACTACAAATTCGCTATTATGATCGTTTGCAAGCACCACCAAGCATCATACGGAATTTCTTGGACTGCGTTTGTGCCACGAGGTCAAACATCTTACAATGCACAAAACGACGCTCTCACAGGACCTTGGCATAAGCTGGTATTTATAGCATGTCTATGCTTAACTGCTTAATTGGCTGGGGAGTTTTCTCAAGTGCTTCTACAGACTGTAATCAGCTGCTGATTGTAAGGTTGCATTAATCAAACTGCTCTCCCACCTCCCCTAAGTAAAAACCACAACACGTTTGCTTAGTCATAATTTATACAGTCCTCTTGTTATACCCCACGCTTTGCCAATGTCTGGCACAATACTTAGTCGGTGAGTGTTAGGATCATTAGGCAAATCAAGAGCAGCCATTATACTCTTTCTGGGTTTGATTCCTGATGGTTTTTGCAGCAGATTTGCTCCCAAAACATGCCATTTCTGATTTAACGTGATGTTTTCTAAAAATGTATGTCTTCATCTCGTAACTTGATGCTGTTTTAAGCCTGTATGACTGCAGAACAAAACTGATATTTTGAAGTATGTTTGTAACCAAACATTTATGGTGATCATTGATTTTTATTTCTGATCTTTTATGTTTCACACCTGAAAAAAGTAGTCACTGAGGGTGAATAAATGAAAACCAAATATTTTTAATTTGGGTAAACTTCCCTTTTTATTAATTTTTGACCCTGTATCACAAAAAAGCTAGGTATATTTTTGCCAATGGAAAAAATGTGTTGTGTGGGTCAAACTTATTGATTTTTCTTTCATGCCCAATAAAATCATTAGATATTACGTATAGAACTTGATTCATGAGGAAATATAGTACGTTTCCTACTTATCCTTTACATCTACTTTTATGTATATATATATATATATATATATATATATATATATATATGAACTTTTATATATACTTATACTTAAAATACTTATTATGACTCCAGAATAATACTAATAATTATTATTATTTTGTTTTATAGGAAATACTGTGAAAATGTCCTTAGTTTGTTAAAGATCAATTGGGAAATATTTTTTTAAATTAACAGGGCCAAAAATTGACTTCAACTGTATAATGTTAAAGTTTACAGGTGCAAAAACATGCCTTGAAGTTTTGAATGTTAAAAAAAATGTGTCATCACATGAGAATACCAAGTTACTAGTCAAATAAATTAACATGGAAGATTAATTTGTGTTTATGATATTTATTTAGATTGTCTATGAAGACTGCAGAGTGATGCATGAAAAAAAAACATTTTAAAATGGCAATTTTCTCAATATTATAATTTTTATACGCAATAAGACACAAGACGTGTTTGGCCCGATTTGTTGCTATTTTCAAACCAACGCAACACTAATTTTCATGCTTTGCGCCACATTGTTTAAATAGCAAATCCATTTGTGCCGCTTTGTGGACTCATGGATGTTCTGGTCTAGAAAAGAGGCGTGTTAAGGCGCATTGTTATTTTAAGGAACTAAAATAGACTGCGCAATAGACCAGCTGAACGCCTGAAAGACCAGCCTACACATTGCTTAATACACACAGGATGTACAGCAGTACACAAATACCTTTACAGTTAAAAAAATAATTAAAGGATTAAAATATTACAAAAAAATAAAAAAATTTTGTGGGGGGTGTTTCAGTTTCGGTTTTCAGTTTTGCTTTTTTTCAGTTTATTCATGACAATTTGCATTTGTATAATGTTAATATTATTATTAGTAGTAGTATTCATTATATGCATTTCTATATATTTATTTTAAAAACACAAGTTTAGATTTGTCCACCTGTCGGGTTTTGGACCATATAGGGCATAAGAATACGATGTGTGTTTGGATAGAACTCAGTTTCTTGACCACACTTCGTAACTCTTGTTCATTTATTCATTTGCTGGAGTTTAAAACTGAATTTAGAAATAGTTTTGAAACTTATTTTTGCGCTTAACAAACAAAATTAATTTATTATTTATAAATTAATTTATTATATAAATTAATTATGTAGGCTAATGGATGTCGTCAGTGCGTACAACACCATTTCCTTACTCCACGAAAGTAAAGGAGTAAAGAGTAATAGTAAAGGGAAAGGGAAAGTAAAGGAGGTTGAACGGAGGAGGCTCGTTCTTTATCATCGCACTGCAGATGGTCTGTTTAACTGTTTTCTCAATAGTGAAGCATTCAGTTTTTCCACTTACAAAGTCTGTCATGTAAATAGCAAATGCGCCATGGCGCCAAACAGCTGGCTCTCAAAGGGAATGAGAGATGAGACTCTGATTGGTTTAAGGACATTATTTTCATAACATACCCATAACTCATTAAGAGAATAAATACAACTCTGTTAGACCATGCGCCGCAGTTCAAACCGTATTTTTCTGTCCTTAAAATAGCAAAAGTGGATTCAGACGCGCCCTTAATGATTTTGCGCCATGCACTTTAGACTTTTTTGCGCCTAGATCGTTAAAATAGAGCCCTAGTATTTGAAATTGCTGTATCTTGGCCTGACACTGTCCTGTCTTACCAAACCATGCATAAATAGAAATCTTACTTATTAAGCTTTTAGGTGATGTATAAATATCAATAAAAATACACTTATGATTGGATTTGTGGTTTAGGGTCACATATTAGGACACAAACAAACAAACAAACAAACAAACAAACAAACAAAAAACTAATAGAAGCTGTTCCTCCCAAAAGCATCCTAAGCCCAAGTAAGAGACCACAGGTGGAAGCATTACAATTTACTTTAGACTTCCAATGCTTTTGGAAAATGCAGCCCTGAACAAAAATCATAGCTGTTGAAAAAATCTGAAAGCCCTTATTTAAAAAACAAGAATTTATTCAAATGGATTTGAATATTCATTGATACCAAGAGTTAGGGGAGGAAAAATACCCATGACAAATTACATCTGATAACCAGAAGAGCGTGTTTCTAAAATATTTTTCAGTACATTACTTTCCTTTGAGTCCAGATTAGCATTCCAAGAAGTTATACATATTGCATATCGCCATTAGAGATTTATGTTTGTCTATGTCTTGTCACACTTGAGAAATGACTTTTAAAATCTTAAAATCTTGCTTCGGGCACATCTAATCACCAGAGCTTTTCCCCTCAGTACTGCTCATGGACACCAGCATACTGTTATAGTCCTCCTCTGAAAGTGTAAAGTCTTCAAGCACTTAATTTGCAGTGTTTGTGGAAGCTAAATCACATTACGTTAGGTGTTAATAAAAAATCTTAGCGTCAACACTTTTTCTGACAAGGACAAATTTCCCTCATGCTTAAATCTCTAGTTACATAAACACAGACAACTGGATTGCAGTTGATAACCAGAGAACGACAAGACAAGAACACATACCATCTCTCCTGTTGAGTTTAGCGTAGTGCGGTGACCTTCTGTCAGAGTATTTTGATGAGTTCTTGAAGGAAGATGTGGGTAGTGATGTCAACAGCGGCTCTTCACAGTAATCTGGACAAAAATGGAATGAAAAACGGTTCAAAACTAATTAACAACTTTAGTTGTAGTTTGTGATTTAGTTCTGTTATTTAAAAGGAAAAATAGCTATGGTTTAATTTGTAATTATTACTAAGTAATTATAAATTGAATTAGGGTCGAAGATGATACATCCCGTTTGCATAAAATACAATTTATACACTGCACAAACTGCTTTTCTTAGATTTTTTTGTCTAGTTTATAGTCCAAATTCTACAAATTCTTAAATCAAAAAGTACAATTATAAAAGAAGACACTTCAATCCTGGTTTGTGGAAGTTAATCAGGTTTATTTTGTACACTAACATAACGAATATCCATACAGCGGTGGATATTAACATGTATCCTGTCACATTTGCTGTGCAAAAACAGTGTAAAGTTGAATGCACGTGCTGTGTGTGTGTGTGTGTGTGTGTGTGTGTGTGTGTATTAACTCCCCCCAAAAATTTTTGATGTATTTGTTGTGAAGTTCTTACTGTAGTATTTCTCAAATACATTATGTGAGATCAGTTTCCTTCATGTCTGTCACTGTGCTGTTTAGCTGATGCAGCTGAGGTTGTGTTTGAGGCACACTCTGATAGGCACGTGGGAACAGTAGGCGGGGAGAACTAGCATTAGGCACTCTGTGTTCAGAGTAGAAAATCCCAATATTCTGAAAGGTCTAATAAATAATCTGATGGGTGTTTTGTAGGGGTGTCAAAATTAATTGTTTCTTCGGTGCACCGCGATGCAGACGCGGACAATTTGGTATCGGTTCAGAAATAATCATAACCGGTTATTATGTACTGACGTCATTTATCTCATATGCGCTCTGTCGCGAGGGAGGCGAGTGCGGGTATTTACAACACTGCAGGCGCCAACTACTTAAAAAATTCACTTTGTGTGTGTTTTCTGAAAAGCCTTTCACTGGCACTTACAGCAGAAGCCCCTAATTCTCTGCGATTGAGGGAATGAAAGTGAACTCCATTTCTCTCTCTCACTGTGGCCCATTTTACCTACTGGCGTGACTTCCTCTCGGCTGCTGGCGTGACTTTCTCCCCCCTCTTTTCCTCTCGGATGTATGCATTCATGCGGCGCAGGAATAAATTTCCTAATAAAGTGCAGGAGCGGTCGGTAACTCTGGTGTAATTTTAACAGGAGTGGGCGGTCTCACAATATCGCTCCCAAGCGAGCGAGCAAGCAACCACGCGTGGTTTGTGTGTGTGAGTGCGCGTGTGTGCGTGTTTGTTTGGTGCTGTCTATGTTTGTGTATGTGTGTGAATGAGAGACAGTGTGGTGTTGTGTCCATGTGTGTGTGTGTGTGTGTATGTGTGCTTATACAGACAGCTTGTTATAGCCACCCCCCAAAGTACAACACTGTGTATGGAAAGCATCATCAATGCACCGTGATGCACCGGAATATCGAATTGAATCGAAGGCATGATAATCGTAACCGAACCGAACCGTGAGACCAGTATAGGTTCACACCTCTAGTGTTTTATGCTGAAACTTTACAGACACATTCTGGAGACACAAAAGACTTATCTTAAATATTGAAAAGTGGGTAAAATAGGTGCCCTTTAAAACAAGCTTAATAATCTGCCAATGGAGTTAGAAAAATAATCTTATCTCAAAAGGAAATACAAGATTACTTCGCTTACCCCATTGGCTGATTTTCTTGCTTGTTTTAAGGAAAAGCTCACTTAGTTTTGGCATATTATTTTTGAAAACTAGATCATATGTTGGCAGCACGGTGGCCCAGTGGGTAGCACAATTGCCTCACAGCAAGAATGTCACCGTTTACATGAGTTTACATGTTCTCCCAGTGTTCACGTGGGTTTTCTCCGGTTTCCCCGACAAGTCCAAAAACATGTGGTATAGGTGAATTGGGTAAGCTAAATTGTAAGTGAGTGTTTTTCCCAGTGATGGGTTGCAGCTGGAAGGCAATAAAAGGAACTAAGCTAAAAAGAAAATGAATGAAGATCCTTTGTTTTTGCTTGTCTGGAAAATGCTTCTTTGTTTATGAATTTGTAGAAATTTGGACTAAAAACAAGACAACAAAAATTATACAGTATAAAAGTATAAAAGGCATTTTTGCAGTGTAAAAGTACATTTGATTTTATATACACAATCACATTTTAAAGCAAGCAAAGTATCTATTTGATTCTCTCACATAATTTACTAAATGAAAATAAAATGTTATAATATGGGTGAAATAATATTCCTTTGTCATTTAAATTAATTTCGAATAATATATATATATATATATATATATATATATATATATATATATATATATATATATATATATATATATATATATATATATATATATATATATATATACTGTATATATATATATACTGTATATATATATACTGTATATATATATATATATATATATATATATATATATATATATATATATATATATATATATATATATATTTACTATGTACAAATAAGACACATTAACAATGTGTTAATTGGTACTTATAATATAATCATTATATTATATAATATAATTATATAATATAATATAATCATTTTCACAATAAAATATAATTTTTAACAACAACTAGTGAGTATTTGGGGGCTGTACCATGGGCCTTAAAACAGTATTATAATATGTCATCAAATAATTCTAGATCTAAAGACTTCCAACTTGGTACTCTTAAATTTGGAGTATACACGTGTGTTACAGTGAACAACATTAGAGAGACTGCTGTAAATCATGCTTAAAATGTATAAAATGTTTTTTAGGTTTAAAAAAAATTATGATAAACAACACATTCTAATGTACAGGAGAAAAAAAAAACTAATTTATTTTACTATTGTTTTGATGCTTGAAAACTTTATGCTGCTGATCATCATGGACATCTTTTTAGGAAAGGCAATTTACTGAAATGAGAATTCCAGCTCATTAATGGCGATCAAACGAGATTCTGAAACAAAACAACCCTCTCTTCATTACAGTGATGCAATCGTATTGTGCAGAATGTAATGTAAAGACATCTGCTCTCCGTAAAGACGGCCAGTTTGTGAGAGTTAATTGAAGTCTTGAGCCTTGCAAGCTGTCACACGTACAGTACAGTAGGCCTTTCATCTGCCAGCATTGTCAGTTCCATTCTGTCATTGACCCCAGTCTGTTTTTTAAAGAATTCACTTCAGCATGTTTCATCTTTGAAAGTGTCAGGAGTTTCATACTCATCCCAGATATCGAGAATTATAATAGGAGTCAGATCCGAAGCTGGAAAAAGTAAGGTTCAGATGAGAGAAATTCTGATATTGGCAGAGCACCAGCTGAATCAGACTGCTCATTCAAAATCTTGTCAGTTCATCAAAGCAGTGGTAATTTCAGCCTTTTGAGTTTTTCCTCTGTGTACTTGACAAGAATATTCATTTACTAAAGGTCAAGGCTTTTTTCCATTTGGATGAAAAAGACTGAAAAAGCATTTCTGGGGTTTTCACTCTGTAAAGCACGGCATCTACAATCAATTACAAACTGCCTTTTCAAATACAGTATCATCGTGTAAAAATGCTAAAGCATGCAACCTTGTGCAAAAACAAAGAGTGAATGCAAAGAACTACTGCGCAATATATCGTTTCATCAATGTGATCATTCGCAATCATCACATTGCAGGATATGCAATATTGGGTCTGGATTATAATGGATCATTTGCATGTGTGTTTTTGAGGCCTTTGACTGTATGAGAATTTTAAAAGCCTCCAGGCATAAGAATATGTGCCATTTGTTACTATAATAGCTATTAATTGTATTGAATTAATTAATTGATTTTCCCTTGGCTTAGTCTCTGATTTATCAAAGGTCACCACAGTGGAATGAACCGCCAACTATTCCAGCATATGTTTTTCCAACGCCAATACACAATTGAAAACGCCAATACACAATCTCACACACAGTCATACACTACGGCCAATTACATTTACCCAATATTAGTTTCACTTATACCGCATATCTTTGTACTGTGGGGAAAAACCGGAGCACCTGGTGGAAATCATTGTGAATACTCTTGCCAACTGGCACAGCCGGGACTCGAAACAGTGCCCTTCTTGCTGTGAGGTGACAATGATAACCACTGAGCCACCTTGCAGCTGTATTGAATTAATTATAAACAAAAGACTATGGAGTATTCCATAGGGATTCATCAGAATAAACAGCAAAAATCAGCCCAAGTCACTCGAAAAATGTGGAAAAAATTAAATTTATGTTTTTAATATATTTTTTTCCACATTTTCGAGTGCCTTGGACTGATTTTTGCTGTTTATTCTGATGAATCCCTTACCCAAAGTGCACAGACACTATTTAAGCTACCCCTGAGCACTTTTTGTTTAATTGATTAATGAAATGTAAAATAATACTTCATAGTCCAAAATCACTGTTTCCAAATACTGTTCGAATACTCTGGAAACACTAAAACACTTGTTTATTTTATTTGCATCTTTGACTTTATTGCATTTATCTATGCCTGGTCATTGTTTATTATATTTTATGCAATTGTGCTTTTGTTAAGACTGAGTTGTTTTGGTTTGTGTGTTTGTATCTTTTTGTCTGTTGTAGGTTGGGGTGTGAATTTAGTGCACCTGATGATCGTCATCACTCCTACTTTAAACGCAGTGCGAGAGTTTGTCGGGGCCACTGTTCCTTCATTGTTTGAGCAGTTGGCCAGAGCTGCGCTCCAATTTGTGGCATTGTTTTGTTTTGCATCCATGTACCAGCACTGACAACACATACTGCCTCCATTTATTTGCCTGTCACACTGATTGAACCTACTGATACTCATGTTTTGATTGTTATTTTCAATTGTCTTAGAATAAATATTATGTTTAACTTTATTGCACTGTGTCGTCTCCCGTAAGGTGTAATATATGGGGGCTTGTCCGGAGATATACAATTAATTAATTTATTCATTTTCTTCAGCTTAGTTCCTTATTTTTCAGGGGTTGCCACAGCGGAATGAACCACTAACTAGGGCTGTGCGATATGGGGAAAACATTGAATTGTGATTTTTTTTTTTTTGACAGATTTGCGATTTAATTTTATAGTCAAAATTCAGCTCAATAATCTGTATATCATAGCTTCTTACTGCAGTGTTAGTAAAAAAAAAAAAACAACTGAAAAGATATTAATTTACTCAAACATTTACTAGATTGAGTGTCACTGGCAATACTGTCAGTTGACTTTTTAGCAAGACACTCATATAGCCGCAATGTGGCAACAATTCTGCAACAGCTCTTACAAATTAACAGTTTTTTTTTCAGTGTCTGTGATTTTGAAACCAAAATATTCCCATTACCATCATGCTGTTTTTCATTGATATTAATTTGTCTGTTAATGCATCTGAATCGGCAGATGCCATCATCTCACTCATCTGCGCTTTCCATTTTTTTTTTTTTTATTGCGGGTGTTCCACATAGCAATCAGACTAACAGATGAAATAATATAAAAGAAAAACAGCACGATGGTAATAACACACAGACAGCAGTCATGCATTTCCTTTTGGCGGGAGAAATGAAATAATACATATACATTTCATATCGCAGCCTTTTGCGATTAGCTATCACAACATTTCAAATTGCGACTGCAATTCGATTAAATCGCACAGCCCTACCACCAAATATTCTGACATGTTTTATGCAGTGGATGTCCTTACAGCCGCAGCCCAGTACTGGAAAACACCCATATCCACGCTCACATTCACACACACTCATACACTCTGGCCAATTTTGTTTACCCAATTCCTTTACTGTATACCGCACTTCTTTGGACCCAGAGGAAACCCACACAAAGACGTAGAGAAAATGCAAACTCTACAGAGAAATGTCAACTGTCCCAGCCAGAACTCGAACCAGCAACCTTCTTACTGTGAGGTGATGGTGCTAACCACTCAGCCACCGTGCTGCCCCAGAAATTCCAGCCTGATCTCAGAAACATAACTATTTTACGTTTTGTCCATTTAGAGGCTAATTCGTACAAATTTGTACGATTTTAATCATACGAAAATGTACAATTTTAAAAAAGAGGCATGGCACCCAACCCTACCGTCATTGGGGGATAAGCAAATTGTACCAAATTGTATAAATGAGATCATACAAATTCATACGAATTAGCCACTAAATCAAAAAGTTACGAATTGCCGTGAGATAGCGCTGGATATTCAAGTCAACTGGTTAAACTGTATTTATATTGCAATGTATATCGCAGAATATCGCATTGTCAGATTTTTCCAATATCGTGCAGCCCTACAAACACGGTCACCTAAGACCACACCAGATGATTGTATGTATTTTAAAGGAAAATGACATAGCATAATGCGCTTTCTTCCATCTTTCAATGGCCTTTTCCATGGAAACGCACAGATCAAAAGAACCCTAATGAACCGCAGCTCGACAGCCCAAACACATTAGTCTCGAGCCTCCAAAATATGCACGTATCGTCAGAATAACAAAACAATGAACAGCAGGTTAGGGAGCCATTAGCTGTGTCCAGGGAGCATTTTAAAGCTCTCTCCTGTTTCAGCAGCGTAAGCACTTTGCGCCACTCTCCATGGACCAGGGTAAAAATATATCCTTATTTAGAGAGCCTTTGCATTTGTGGCAACATTTTCCCTGACAATCACTCATTTGACATTGAATTGCCGACTCCCATGCTTTGACGCTCCCTATAGCCGTCTCTCCATCTCTTTTATCCTCTCCTCCTAAATCTTCTGTTTCTACTCCTCTTCCTCATTTCTCTCCATCTCACACATGCACTCCCACCCACTTTCTCTTGAACTTAATGAGAAAAGAAAGAAGTCTGGCCATTGTGAGGGGGCTCGCATGCGTTATTGTCACCATAAGGGAGCCATAATCTGAGTCAGCATTGCTCTCCGCTGCATCAGAGAGAACAGCTGCAGCGTCGTCCTTTAACTCTCAGCTGAGCGAATGACACACAGCACCCCCCATCAGATTCACTCCTACAGTTATAAGTAGCGTTTTAAGAAAGTTTTTCAGAGAAAGTGATAAAGTGTCCTACTAAAAGTTCATCCGAGGTTGATTTGTTTGCGCTGGAAATACAACCTCGCAGATTGGAAACGGGCTACCTGACGTTTATGAGACACCCTCAAGGGTATGACATCATTTGATGGGGGACAACAGAATATTTCATGTCCGAATTCATGCATACATTTCCCCGAAGCGCATATTTTTAAACTTCCGCGTGTCCTGAAAACTAATCAAGCCCTTTCTTGTGTGGGAAAATTAATAAACGGGCCGTGTCAGGATTTTACACACACACTGGAAGTCTTGTTGACTAAAGCAATATTTCTAACAGGATTTTTTTCATTAAACAAAGTTAATTTCCCAATGGAGTGTCTAGACCTGAAGATGTTATGGATGATAAGGGCACATAAAATTGGACTAATGTTTAATTACCATAAGCACAGACAAGGGATGGACTTATACTGACTAATAATCCCACTCAAGATTCTGAAACGCTACATGCGGAGTCAACAAGGGCTAAGAATAGGACATGATACATCGAGAAAACCGATCCTGCTGTCTTTCTTCAGTTGCTTGTTGACCCATTTTGAGAGATACTTACAATCAAAAGCTGAGAAAAGGAATATTGTTTAAAATTCTATACATATTTTACAGATCCTGTCAAATTCAATTCTACATTAACCTCATTCAAGCAACTCCTTTAAAACTATCTGCCTTTATATTTCAAAACATGGCTGTTCTCTCCAGAGACAATGATCACAGTGCTTTATTATAGTTGTGTATGTGAATAAAGCAGACTTTTCTTGTCAGTACTGTTTTTTCTTTCCAAGGAAGGTATCAAATACAGTTATTACCATGCAGATGGACAAGTACAGCAGAAAGATGTAACATTATATAAACAGAATCCTATTCATAGACATTGTATTGATAGATACCCTCAGCGATAACCTATGTCACGTGTTTCAACAACTTTGTCGACATGATGTCACTGTTTTTGGTGATGAAAATGAATTTATTTCTGCATCCAAAGCTATTAATTGGGCAGTGCTAAGAGATACAATACTATAGCTATAGGTGAATTGGGTAAACTAAAATGGCTGTAGTGTGTGAATGCTAAAAGGTATGGGTGTTTCCCAGTAATGGGTTGTGGCTGTTGGCGATTCATATAAATAAGGGCCTAAGTTGAAGGAAAATGAATGAATGAATGAATGAATGATACTATTATTTACCCTTTTTTTTTCAATTTTCTCAGATGATGGTTTCAATATGGCGGAAAGATCTGCTGCCATGTAATACTTCCAGTTTATTTTGACTTTAGGACAATTATGCAACAATTATGTGTAATAAAAACGGAAAAGATTTTAATTTACATGGTAAAGCTACGTCCTCTTGAATTCAAAATGGAATATTGTTTGAAATTCTATACATATTTTACAGATCCTGTCATATCCTGTATATTTAATTCTACATTAACCTCATTCAAGCAACTCCTTTAAAACTATCTGCCTTTATATTTCAAAACATGGCTGTTATCTGCAGAGACAATGATCACAGTGCTTTATTATAGTTGTTTATGTGAATAAAGCTGACTTTTCTTGTCAGTACTGTTTTTCTTTCCAAGGAAGGTATCAAATACAGTTATCACCATGCCGATGGACAAGTACAGCAGAAAGATGTAACATTATATAAACAGAATCCTATTCATAGACATTGTATTGATAGATACCCTCAGCGATAACCTATGTCACGTGTTTCAACAACTTTGTCGACATGATGTTACTGTTTTTGGTGATGAAAATGAATTTATTTCTGCATCCAAAGCTATTAATTGGGCAGTGCTAAGAGATACAATACTATAGCTATAGGTGAATTGGGTAAACTAAAATGGCTGTAGTGTGTGAATGCTAAAAGGTATGGGTGTTTCCCAGTAATGGGTTGTGGCTGTTGGCGATTCATATAAATAAGGGCCAAAGTTGAAGGAAAATGAATGAATGAATGAATGAATGAATGATAGTATTATTTACCTTTTTTTCATTTTACTCAGATGATGGTCACAATATGGCGCAAAGGTCTGCTGCAATGTAATGCTTCCATTTCATTTTGACTTTAGGACAATTATGCAACAATTATGCGTAAAAAAAACTGAAAAGTTTTTAATTTACATGGTAAAGCTACGTCCTCTTGAATTCAAAAAGGAAAATTGGTTGAAATTCTATACATATTTTACAGATCCTGTCATATCCTGTATATTTAATTCTACATTAACCTCATTCAAGCAACTCCTTTAAAATGATCTGCATTTTTATTTCAAAACATGGCTGTTATCTCCATAGACAATGATTACAGTGCTTTATTATTGACGTTTATAAAGCAGACTTTTCTTGTTAGTACTGTTTTTCTTTCCAAGGAAGGTATTAACTACAGTTATCACCATGCAGATGGACAAGTACAGCAGAAAGATGTAACATTATATAAACAGAATCCTATTCATAGACATTGTATTGACAGATAACCTCGGAGCAAACGTGGGCAGGATATTTCACGTGTTTCAACAACTCTTAGTCAACATGATGTTACTGTTTAGGTAATGAAAATGAATTCATTTCTCCATCCCAAGCTATCAATTGGGCAGTGCTGAGAGATGCATTAATTAGTGAAATGTTCCCTTGTTTACTGAGTGTTTGACATGTTAATTGTTTGGTTCTAACAAATTTCACCCAGGAGCATTTAAATAATAAGTTATCTTTATTACAGTATACTATTATTGCAGCATGGTGGCTCAATGGTTAGCACTGTCACCTGGTTAAAGTCCCAACTGGGCCAGTTGGCATTTTTGAGTGGAGTTTGCATGCCCTCCCCATGTTCGCAGGGGTTTCCTCCAGGTGCTACGGGTTCCCCCAAAGTCCAAAGACATGCAATATAGCTAAATTTGGTACTAAGTTGGCCATAGTATGTGTGTGTGTGAGAGAATGCGAGATGGCATGGTTGTTTCTAATTAATGGGTTGCCATTGGAAGACCATCTGCTTGGTAAAAAATATGCCGGAATAGTTGGCGGTTCATTCTGCTGTGGTGACCCCTGATAAATATGGGACTAAGCCGAAGGAAAATGAATTAATTATACTATTGATGATGGTCACAGTATGGATGAAAGGTCTGCTGCAATGTAAGACTTCAATTTCATTTTGACTTTAGAACATTTATGTAACAACTATGTATAATATAAACTGAATGGTTTTTATTTTACACTGTAAAGCTACATCCTTTTGAATCCAAACCCTGCTTGAACACACCTGCCTGTAAGTGCTACAGTAAATTATATTTGTGTGTAATTTATCAGGTTTGGAGCTGAAGATTGGAGGATTGTATAGATCAGGGGTGCCCAAACTTTTTTCTTATGAAGGGCCAAAAACCAACTTGATCAAGGCTGGTGGGCCGTAGGTAAATATGGTTGCCATGGGTAATTTCTTAATTTATTTAATAATGTTTAAAAATGACTAGAAAATATGGCTTCATGTTAACTAATACAGTATTTTTAACATTTTATAATGTACTTATTACAGTTAAAACAAACTAATTAATTTATAACGGAATTGCTATAGTTTTTGCCTTGATTTGCTCAGATTCATTTATAACATTTAATTGAAATAAAACAAATAAACAAATGTGATGATCTCTGAACTCTGTGTTAAAAGCATTCTCCTCAACCCTCTCCATCATTCACTCTCCTCTCAGATGGGATGGTGGGCCAAATCAAAGGTTACAATGAGTCAAATGTGGCCTGCAGGCCCTACTTTGGGCATCGCTGGTATAGATGAACAAGACTGCATTGTGAAAAATATATTTCCATATTTTGTGATTTACTGATTTTTTTACATTTATTTTACTGTTTTGAATTGCATTATCGGAGCTTGATTTCTACTCTGTCAACTTTTAATGTTGAAAAAGTCAACTCTACAGTTTAAAAGTGACTTTTATTGATATTTTAGTAGTTTGAAATAATATAATTCATAATAAACAATTTTTAGAGAAATAGGTCTGTAAAACAAGAAACAAATACTGGGAGTTTATTACAACGTTTTACATTGTAATATACAACAACAACACAGATGATATATTAATTTAAACTATTAAAAATGTTAATAAAAGCCACCTTTTTTTACTTTTCTTGGTTAAAAAGTTGTTGAAAGAAAGATCAATGTCTCATAATGCAAAATCATAAACAGGGAAAAATCAAATCATGAATATCAAAATAATGAAAACTGATCATTTAATATTTTTACAGTGTGGGTTTAGCACAGATAACAATAGCTGCGTCCCAAATGGTACACTATGCACTTATGCATCATGTACTTATGCACTTACACACTAAAAAGCATAGTATATGAACGTAGTATTGTCCCAAATGGAACAACATTTTTTTTACTGAGCAGAAACTTAAACCGTTTCCCTGATGACTTTTGACGATTGCCAAATTAGTGAAATAAATGACCAAAACTACTGTAACAAATAATACCTGCCATAAGTATAACCACATTCATAATCACTCTCGAAGGAGAAGTTTTCAGTGTGAAGGTACTACTTATGCACTATTCAACTCCATTTTGTAGTATAAATAGTATAAGTATGCGATTTGGGATGCACCTAATGACCCACCTGGCTAAAAAATAGCCTCAACAGTCATTACAGATAATCTGACAACAGGACATTAAATGGATTTGGTTTAAGTGACATCAATTCATGCAATTCTACACTGCTTGCTATACTGAAAAGAACAATGAAATATTCTTCACATGCACTTTTGTAAGTCCACCTTTGTTGGTGGTTTCATAAGTACCCTCAGCTGGACCCCTTTCACCTCATCACCCAATCAAAATGAGCGCTTTTTAGCTTTCAGAAAAGATGGTTTATGGCCCTTCATGGCTAAAGCAACAAAAGCATCTCTCTTCAATCCTCTTCACCCACAGCCAGAGCATCTCATTGACCTTTCAACAGTTTTAAAATTCACCACATTTGCAGTTTCACTTCATTCAACACTCTTCTGGTCATATACAGACTACATGCATACACATACACACACACATATTGGTATTGGTGGCTTACAGGGACTCTCCAAAGGCATAAATGTATTTTACACAGAAAAAAAAAAACGCTGTTTTCCCTCACAGGAAACTTGCTAAGCCTCATTGTAGACTCCAATAATATGATTTTGAAGGGTTTTGAATCACAAGGACATCAGACATGTCCTCGTAAACCACTGTAAGAGCACAAATGTTATAACTATGTTATTATACCAAAAAAAAAATGTCCTTGTAAACCACCAAAACCAGTACACACACACACACCTATCTTTGTAGGACCTACAAATAAATGTAATAATATTATTTACTTCTAAGCAACCCTCCACCTATACCCAACCCTCACAGGAAACTTGTTAAGTCCCTTTGTAGACCCCGTTAATATGATATTGAAGTGTTTTAAATTACATGACATCTGTCATGTCCTCGTAAACCATCATAATATTCAATTCAATTCATTTTTTTTCTATAGCGCTTTTACAATGTAGATTGTGTCAAAGCAGCTTAACATGGAAGATTATAGTAAATTAAAACTGTGCCAGTCCAGTTTTCAGAGTTTCAGTTCAGTTTAGTTCAGTATGGTTTAATTTTCACTGCTGAGCGTCCAAACACTAAAGAGAAAATCCATCGATGCGCAGCTCCACAAGTCCAAATAGAGTATAAAAATCATAACCATGTTATTATACAAAAAAAGACAGAAAGAAAACTGTCCTTGTAAACCACCAAAACCAGGACGCACGCACGCACGCACGCACGCACACACACACACACACACACACACACCTATCTTTATGGAGACTTCCAATAGATGTAATGATATTATATACCCCTACCCAACCCCACTCCTAAACCCAACCCTCACATGAAAATTGTTAAGCCCCATTGTAGACCCCATTAATATGATTTAAGCATTTTGAATTACAAGTACATACGGCATGTCCTCATAAACCACCTTAATAAAGTACAATATATCATAACCATGTTATTATACAAAAAAACAAAAAAAAACTGTCATTATAAACTTCCAAAATTAGTAGACACACATAGCTATCTTTATGGGGACTTCTGGTAGATGCAATGAGATTATATACCCCTACCAAACCCTACACCTAAACCCAAAGCTCACAAGAAACATTCTGCATTTTTACATTTTCAAAATACTTCATTCTGTGTGAGTCATTTCCTCATGGGGACTAAAAAAAGTTAATACAAGGTCAAAATGTACTGATATTGCTATACTTGTGGGGACATTTGGTCCCTACGGTACAGACACACACAAATGCACAAACTCTCACACCCCAACATAATGATGACAGAGACCACAGAGCCAGCAGAGTAAAGTGTTTGCCTAGCAACAGGCACATAATTGTATTTTTCCAACACAAAATAACCCCTGGAGCAGCAGCATTTTGAAGTACTGAATGACAGACATTATGTGGCGTTGTAGGACTAAGAAAGGTGGGCTTGAGTCAGTGACGTTGCATGCAGGTCCGACTCTTTATTCTGACCTGCCTGAGAGTGCATCCACGTGGCCATTGTTCAAAAAGGTCAGGCATTATTGCTGTGCTGCCTCACTGTAGCCTGAACAGGAGTGCTTTAATCATATGGTCAAAGGGAAATAAAAAAGACGGAGATTGGCAATGAGAAATGAGACGAAATGAGGCTGGGAAGAAAGAGTAAAAAAACAAAAACAAAATGTAGAGTTGGAGATGTAATCATCGGCATGCAAGCGATAAGTGAGGAATATTGTGCATATAATTTTATTTCGTTGTTTATTTTAGAAATGCCGAAGTCAATCATATCTGCATGAATCTTTCAGCAATGCTTCTTTCTAATCTCACAGACTGTTTTATTGAGTTATAAAGCAGCACAGGAAGCCAAACGCTCCAAAAGTGGGACGAAACTGAACTGCCAAGCTGAACCATGCAGAGCAAATCACTGGAGAGCAGATCTGTTTACTTGCACGGCCCACTGAACAGCGCAGAGATGCATTCCATTTACTTGCACAATCCACAGACAGCGCAAACCAGAAACAGATCTGCTGTCCTGTGGGCTGCGCGGTTTTACTTGCACACTGTAAAAAAATTATATGAAAAAAAGTCATGACAACAAATGTTTTTGTAACTATTTCTTTTAAGTTATACAAAGTTTAATTTAAAGTATATCAGTTAAACTGACAAAAATATTAAGATGACAAAGTTAATTTGATTTTTTTACAGTGCGTCCATAGTAATGGTATAGTGTAAAGACGCATTTTAGACTTGTTTTTTCAACCCAGGCTCATTCCGAAAATGTAGCTCCGAGGATGTTTCTGGAGACCGCGAATTATGTAGCCGGAGGTACGTATAGCTGCATTTCGTTTTTTAAGCGAATGCTGCAGGGCGGTATGACGCCGTTCCTTTTAACGTGCAATTAGTTTGTCCGGTTAGCTCGTCCTGTGCGTCGGCGGACTCACGATACGCAGAGAGGAGCTGACGACGATGACCGGGTTCGATTCCGGGGAAGAGCGGTTCCAGAAATCAGGTAAGACAAAAACAGAATCCAAGAAATAAAGCGAAGAGGTTCATAACAGGGTGAGAATGTGGTAAAATCCGAAAACATGGTAAAAAAAAAATAAAAATAAAAAAATCGGACGAGGGCTTTTCTTTTTCCGGACGGCTTTTGTAAATCGTTGGTTGGGTTCAGTGCGGGCGGGTCAATCCATAAAATTGGTTGGGTTCGGGGAAGGAGGAGGGTGGGTCGGCCGGCTGATTGGCCGGTCGCCCAGTCAATCATTCAGCCAGTCGGACAGACAGACATTCGCTCAACAGCGGCCTCTGGTGGGTTCACGGGAGAACAGCGCAGGCGCGAACGGCACTCGCAGGAGACGTCCGAGAAGCCAAAAAGCGCACACAGCGGCCTCTCGCGGATTCGCGAAAACCAAAAACTTAAAAAATACGTACCTCCCGGGACGTATTTCGCGGTCTCCAGAAACGTCCTCGGGACTACGTTTTTGGAATGAGCCTGGGTTGTGTTTTTTGCATATTAAATAATAAATTGTAAAAAAAAAAAAAATAAATAAATAAAAAGATTATATTTTTCCATACATGTTGTTTATCCCAGTTGTAAGAGCAACAAATAATAACTTGACTTTTAGTTGATCATTTTGAATCATAGTGGCAGAATGTAGATGATTTGTTAGAAAAATCATCACAAATACTGCAGAAGATCTATTGGAATCCGCATGGACCAAAGATTCTCATTGACATTAGTCAAGCTTGGTGAAGAAAAATCATGGTTTGGGGTTACATTCAGTATGGGAGCATGTAAGAGATCTGCAGAGTGGATGGCAACATCAACAGCCTGAGGTTTCAAGACATTTGTGCTGCCCATTACATTACAAACCACAGGAGAGGGCAAAATCTTCAGCAGGATAGCTGAAGCAAATGTCTGAAAGCAAAGAAGGTCAAGGTGCTCCAGGATTGGCCAGCCCAGTGACCAGATATGAACATTATTGAGTATGTCTGGGGTAAGATGATGGAGGAGGCATTGAAGATGAATCTAAAGAATCTCGATAAACTCTGGAAGTCCTGCAAGAACGCTTTCTTTGCCATTCCAGATGACTTTATTAAGTTATTTGAGAGTTATCATTTGCATTTGCAAGTTATCATTGCAGAGATGTGTGGATGCAGTTCTCCAAGCTCATGGGAGTCATTCACAATATTAATTATTGTTCCACTGTACCATGACTTAATATTCTATACTGTACATTGTTTCTGTTAAGTGACAATTTTTGTCTAAGCAAAGTCAAACCTTACTGTCCTAATTAAATAATTTAAAGTCAAGGCATGATCATATTTTACTTTGGTAAAGTAAGCATAATCTAGAGGACTTTGCCTTTTATATAAGCCACTTCTGGTACCAAATGACCAACTAGAAGTTAAGTTATTATTTGTTGTTCCTAAAACTTGGATATGAGACAAGACTTGTGTTAGGTAGTGTATAGTGTTACTATTACAGTGCCTATTTTCCATAAAGGAATTTAAACTGCAGTATACATCTACATAAAAAAGTCTATCTGAAATCTTTGAATAGGTGTGAATAGATGTGTATGCATTGTCAAATTTCATGAGAGAAAACTGTACTTAAATACAGCAGCGAATGCTCTAAATTTTCATTCAGTATGTGTATGGACTCACCCCTAAAAACGATGATGATCATCACTATGGTAACCACAGCAACATTCTAGCCGTCATTCAGCTGCTTGTTTGGTGTCTGCTATTTTGGACCAAAAATAATGATACAAAGAGCCTGAACCAAAAGCCTGTTATATTTTGCAATTTTTACTGAAACACAATCAACCGAGGCATTCTCTTTACTTGTATTGCTTTGCACTTGTCACATACACAGACAGCAAGAATATTTGGGATTGTTGTTTGACTTTGATTCATTTAATTTATGGATTTATTTAATTAAGTAAGTTTAAGATGCAATATTTCAGTCCATCTTTCAATACAAAGCATTTAGAGCCATTCAATATATTAAGCTTTTTTGTTCTGTTTTTTTTTTTTTTTGTATAGGAACATCTAGTAACACAAACGAGAGTACGGTTCTCTGTGATTTCTTGCACTGCACATAAAGAAGAGAGATACAACTGTGAGACACATATATATGTCACAAACAACTAGTTGTTCAGTCTGGTTCTCTACACACTGCCAATACTTGCAGAAAAAGTCCTTGCCACCATGTCTATTTTTTAAGAGTTAATTCAGTTACAGAATAGAGCTGTCAGTCTCTTAACTTACAGAACTCTCCACTTGTCAAATAGTAATAGCATGTGAATTTTTATTTAATACATAAAAAAATACTTTAGGGAAGTAACAAATGGCTCAGAAGCTTAAAAGGTGCTGTATGCAAGTTTTTGACTCTTCTAAAGAATATAAATACCATAATATGTTTGCAGATATTTCAGAAACATGCTAAGTGAACATATTTGTTTATCTGAAAAACAGTGCTGAAGTCAGATATTCTGCTTTGAAAATGTGCATTACATGCTGGAACGCTGTCTTTGTTTTGGTCGGTAACCTACTCAATGCCAGTTTATCCAATTATATTTCAGCTCCACGGGTTGCCTTGGTGTGATTCATTCAGTCATGAAGGCACTCAAAGCATGCGTCCGCAAAAGAAAATGCGACCTCTGGTAGAGAGTAACAGCCTCTGAAATGAGACGCAGATTCAGAGTTCCACATGAGGTTATTAATTAGCAAAAAAAAAAAAATATTATGAACTTAAACATTAGGTGAGCAGGTTACATTGTAACAGTATACTAACAACATGTTACGATTTGCAGTGATAAGCAATTGGGCTGTTTGCACCAGACGGAACATGACAGAAACTTAAATATAGTCATTCAGAAGCACTGAACAGTGCACTTACTGCACTCCAATGAAATGGTAAGGATTACAATATATTTACTACATATCAAAACCTCTTTAACATTATTAAATGTACACGCTGAATCACTGATAAGTGTTGGCTTTGAGTCACAGTTCTAAAGTTCAATTTCAAATGGTTTATTTTATTTTCAAGATCTGAGGTGAACTATCTGCTGCTGCTTTCAGTATATGTCAATAAATGCCAAATAAATTCTCATTCAAACATATATCATTAGCATTTAACATTGAATAAAGCATATGAGGTGTACCTGAAGTTGTCATTGTCATATAGTTTTCTGTTGTTCAGATGCAAGAAATAGAAGCCATTTCTAAAATAGAAATTTCAGGTGTTGGTTTTTGACAAAAAACTCCTTTTAATATGGAAAATATTCCTTATATAACGTGCCGTTGCTTTTATTTAGAACACAATTTAAATCAGCCTTTGTTGGTGTTGTTAATCTGGCAGCCTGTTCTTGTCTGTGTTTTGAACCAGGGATGCAATATCTAGTTCAACCAATGGGTATTAAACTTACATACTGCACCTTTAAGAGAAGTTTTTTTGTTGCAGTTTGCAGTGCATATTTCTACTATTTAAGTTGTTCACAATTCTTTTGGGTTCGCAGCATGTTGCATTGAATTCTATATACTTAGCTCTAGATTTTCAATGAGTATGATGTGTAAAGTTCTGTGGGTGATTCTACTGACAATGTGAAAATAAAAGAACACAGGCAAAGCAGTTCATTTCCATAATGACCAAAACAATCGGCCAAAAGCAATGCAAAAAAAAAAAAAAAATGTGATAATGAATGAACACAAAGGAATAAAATGTTTCCCCTCTGCGTTCCTATCTATCACAGCATGTCAAACAACAACAAACACTGAATAAGACAATCTTTATGGTTGTTAAATACCATAAAGTGTTGGTATGGGTGTTAAATAACAATCATAAAGGCATTAAAACCAATTAATTGACTACAGCAAACATCAATATTGTTTCATGATCCTTCTAAAATGCACACCTCCCATCAATTTTGTGCTTTACAAGATATTATAAATATGCAACAAGAATAGCCAAAAAAAGAAAAACAGTTTTTCTGCAAATTTAAATGCTGGCAGTAGTACTCTAAAAATGACTTTTCACTTGCACATGCTGTGAGTAAATCTTGTGCTTAATTTGGAGGCTGACAAGGTAATTTCTGTGAAACAGGTTGCAAAGCTCAAAGTTTTTTTTAAGAAGAGTAAAAGTTTAAAATGAAGGAGGAAGTGATTATGATTATCAGAGGACAGGATGTGCTAAACAGTTCAAGCATCCAGTTCTAATGAACGTACATCACGTCAAAGAGTTGTTTAGCGCACATTGCTCCAAGCTATTTATAGCTTGCGGGATCGATCACCCATCTGATGGGCCGCCACGATAGCGCTGATTAAGGTAGGAGATTAATGGCAGATTAACGGGTTTCCAGAGTGTTTCCGCCAGGCATTGTTTAAATCATCTCCCAGCAGAATGACAGCAGTACTTGCAGTGTAAATAGAAGCTTTGATAAGATTGCCTGATAAATTACGCTGTTTGGTCCTTTGGATTTGGTTATAATTAAATTCTCAGAGATTCAAACTAAAAGGGACTGAATTTTCTTTCTAAAAAACTGCAGCGGGCGTGTAGACATGAACTTTAAGCATTACAATTTTAACACTTTTAATCTCATTTTCAAACTCTAGTTCAATTTAACGGTCCTGCAGTGACACAAATGGCTTTTTAAAAGTACAAACATTTCACCGAGCCTCAATTATGTCAATGAAAGTGCACAATAATTATAATGCAATTTGGCATATCACACCAGGACAGTAAATCAGAGCAGCTTTTTTATGACTATCTGATATAATAACACATTTTCCTTTGGTTTTAAATTATTTTTATTTTTTAAATTAGTGTGAATTTATCCAAAACATGGACATGAATTTTCATCTTTATCAAAATTATGAAAAATTGCAGCATAAAAATGATATTTTGGGAAATGTTTAATGTACACTCACTGGCCACTTTATTAGGTATACCTGTACAACTGCTCGTTAATGCAAACTTCTAAATCAGCCAATCACATAGCAGCAACTCAATGTACATGTACACATGGTCAAAATTATCTGCTGCAGATCAAACCGAGCATCATAATGGGCAAGAAAGGTGATTTAAATGACTTTAAACGTACATGGTTGTTGGTGTCAGATGGTCTGGTCTGAGCCAGACTGGTTCGAGCTGATAGGGAGGCAACGGTAACTCGTTACACGCGAGTGTACACTCTTTACAATCAAGGTATGCAGAAGAGCATCTACGAATGCACAACACGTCCAACCATAAGAAGCAGCAAAAGACCACACCAGTTGCCACTCTTGTCAGCTAAGAGCAGGAAACTATGGCTACAACTGGCACAGGCTCACCAAAATTGGACAATAGAAGATTGGAAAACCGTTGCCTGCTCTGATGAGTCTCGATTTCTGTTGCAACATTCAGATGGTAGGGTCAGAACTTGGCACCAACAACATGAAAGCATAGATCCATCCTGCCTTGTATCAACGGTTCAGGCTGGTGGTGGGGGAGTAATGGTGTAGGGGGAATATTTTCTTGACACACTTTGGGCTCATTAGTACCAATTGAGCATCGTGTCAACGCCACAGCCTACCCGAATATTGTTGCTGACCATGTCCATCCCTTTATGAGCACAGTGTACCCATCTTCTGATGGCTACTTCCAGCAGGATAACACGCCATGTCATAAAGCATGAATCATCTCAGACTGGTTTCTTGAACATGACAATAAGTTCACTGTACTCAAATGGCCTCCACAGTCACCAGACTCAATACAATAGAGCCACATTGCGATGTGGTGGAACAGGAGATTTGCATCATGGATGTGCAGCAGACAAATCTGCAGCAACTGCGTGATGCTATCATGTCAATATGGACCAAAATCTCTGAAGAACATTTTTGATACCTTGTTAAATCTATGCCACAAAGGATTAAGACAGTTCTGAGGCAAAAGGGGGTCCAACTCGGTATTAGTAAGGTGTACCTAATAAAGTGGCCGGTGAGTGTGTATACATTATTAATATACAGTAAGAAAGCTTCCTTGCCTTGAAAAAAAAAGCCAAATGAAGCTCCTGGCCTTGAAAAAAAAAATTGTCAGGCAGCATCCTGTAAACTTACAGAAACCAAAAACATGTTATTTGTAAGTGCATTTATTTATTTATTTATTTATTTATTTATTTATTTATTTTCCTGTTTGAAATGCGTCATTTGGCAGGCGCCTGTTTGTTTGTATTCATCTGACGCTCAGCCGTGGCCTTAATTTCCCCCTCATCAAAACTCAGGAGGATTTTGTTTGTCCTTCACTTTGCTTTAATCTCTGTAAATCCCTGCCTGCCTTCTTTGATCTTCATTTGTGTGTGACTGGGTGGATCCTCTTGCCATTTGTGTGTGACTACAAGGGTCCTCTCAAAATATCCCAAACACGAACACTTCCCTATAATAACTGATCCATAATTTTCATAAATAATCAGTACAGAGATTGAGAAATATCAAAGAGGCGTCAGCAATAGAGGATTGCTTCTTACTTCCAAGAACCACAAGCAAAAGTTTTCATGATATGTTTGCAGTACAGAAAACAGGATTTCAGTTATAGGAATGTCTTTTGCATAGGAGAACTTCAGAAAAGTGACTAACCAAGTACAATAGGAACTACTACATATGTAAGTGCACAATAATTTAGTGAACACAGTAAAAAATGCAGGGTTCCACACAATTTATCCATGTTATCCCAACACAAATTGATTAAGTTAACTTAAACACTTATATTTATGTGGATTGAACAAAAAATTAAGGTGTCCCAATTAAATCTCAATAATTGAAGTTATTCCAGCTCATTTTAAATAAGTAGTTTGAACGAGCAAAAAAAAGTATTATTTTTTTGAGTGTATAAGACGATGTCCTCATAAGAACCTCATTCAGCTCTCTGTATAGTAATTGTGGACTAGGATAGTGATGTTTAGTGAAGAAAGTGATGTCAAAGCGTTGTAAGATAAACAAACATTAAACATTGCACAGTGGTCTGCAACCTCCAATCTCCAAATTCAAAGAAATCGAGGGAGAAATGGTGAAAAATCCTGGATAGGGTAAGGATAAAAATGTGAGGATGTGATAATGTTTACCACAGACAGAACAGTGTTAATTTTATGCTACAAGTAACCTGAACATACAACCTATAAATGTACAAAAGAATTCAAGAGATAGAAACTATAGCATGATGTCCTAATATAAACCTCATTCTAACCTCAGCATATGTGGTCTAGGGTGCAGTGATGGTTTATGCCAAGTAACAAGGACTTTCAAAGGTTTTGTCCAACATTAAAACTCTCGTAGTACTAAGAACTGCATATGCCCAGCAATATGCTAAATTATTAACATGGAGAAAAAAAAATAGAAAATAATAATAAGAAAATAGCCTATTAAAAAAAAAAGAAAAAAAAATCAATGAGACACTAAGCTACTGTATTGGGACCATACTGTGGGAACACTACATAATGTACAGTATGCATTTGAGTCTGTTTTGACTGAAAAATTCCTAAAACAATTCTTTTGTAAAGAGAACCAAAATATCTATAATTTTACATGATGCAAAATATTTTGTATAATTTACCCATGTCTTCCAATTTTTGTTAATAAACTTGAATATGTTATGTACGCCTATTGACAAACCACTTGTGCATGAAAGATAGATAACTTTTTTTATCTGAATGCTTCAAGCCTAATTAACTTAGTAAGAAAACATTTCAAATTAATATTGTATTCATGTTTTTTTGATGTTGTCCTGTTCTAAATAAATAAGTAGATTTTTATAAATGTAGACTGTTTATGAGCAATCAATTATAAATTCATCAAAAGTAAATAAATTCCATCGATTCTCATGGGGTTAATAATTCTAGGATTGTTTCTTTTTACAAATGTCATATACGAATTTATTCATTTATTTTCTTTTTGGCTTAGTCCCTTTATTAATCTAGGGTCGCCACAGCGGAATTAACCGCCAAATTTGAGCATATGCCCTTCCAGCTGCAACCCATAACTAGGAAACATCCATTCACACTCCTTCACACACATACACTACGGACAATTTAGCTTACCCAATTCACCTATATTACATGTTTTTGACTTGTGGGGGAAACCGTACCATCCGGAGCGACCTCGAACCAGCAACCTTCTTGCTGTGAGGCGATTGTGCCACCCACTGCATCACTGTGCTGCCCTATACTGATTTATTCAATAGATATTTCCATCAGCACTAAAATGTAAATTCTAAAAATGTCATTATTGAGAAGTTGTTTATCTGATGCAATACAATTTAGGAAAGAAAAAAAAATAACTAAGAACCACATTCTGTTGTCCAACAATAAGGTAAGTATTTTATAAGCCAAATAGGTATTTTATAAGGTTTCATAAAATAATGATTCTCTAGACCCAAATGGATGCAGAATGTTAGAAGAGTACATATTTACTGTGGTGTGAAAAAGTGCTTACTGATTTCTTAATTTTGTATGTTTTATCATACTTTAAAGTTTCAGATCAAACTTGGTAAACACGCATCATACAGTTTTAAAATGAAGGTATTTATTATTAATCCAAAACAAAATCCAAAACTACATAGCCCTGTGTGAAAAACTGTTTGCCCCTCCTCACCTCATGAGAAAAGTTGAGCTTTTTAGAAGGTGTGTCCCCCATTATCTGTGAAGCAAAAGTAACACCACATATCATAAGAACACCATACCAACAGTAAAATGTGATGGTGGTGGTGTAATGGTCTTGGGCTGTTTTGCAGCCTGGAAGACTTGCTGTGATTAATAGAACCATGAATTCTGCTGTGTACCAAAATATCCTGAAGGAGAAGCATCTGTTAGTGACCTCAAGTTGAAGTAAACTTGGGTTCTGTAGCAGGACAATGATCCAAAGCACACTAGTAAGTCCACTTCTGAAAAAAAAAACTAAATTAAGACGTTAAAGTGGCCTAGTTAAAGTCCTGACCTGAACCCAATTAAGATGTTGTGGCATGAGCTTAAAAAGGTGGTTCAGGCTTGAAAACCCTCCAATGTGGCTGAATTACAACAATTCTGCAAAGATGAGTGGGCCGATATTTGGGGTGGCCCAACCATTAATTAGTTTTAGGGGTAAACAGTTTTTCAAAGCGTACTGTGTAGTCTTTGATTTTGTTTTCCCTTAATAATAAAAACCTTAATTTCAAAGCCGCATGATTGGTTTACTTGTGTTATCTTTAATCAATATTTAAATTTGTTAGATGATTTGAAACATTAAAATGCAAAAAAATTATAAATCAGTGAGGAGCAAACACTTTTTCACACGACTGTAGATTATAACAGAAATAGATTATAGATTCAGATTATGAGGGTTATAAATATTATATGAATCCTGAGATGCAGTAAAACAGTGAGAACATTCATATACTGCATCTGAAATACAGTGTTGCAACCTTTTATAAAAGACACTACACAGAGTATCTAAAAAGCCTGGAAGGATCCATACTGCATTTAAATAAACATCAGCAATTTCTGGAGAGGAGTATGACAGCAAACATCTCTATATGCAGTCAGCAAACCACCTTGCTTTTCTGATCCTCTGAAAGTTCACAAACACTCTGTGGATATTAGGGAAACACAGACTACATAGCTCTGATATTATTGACAGTGAAGTGCAATTTAAGCCACTATGAAGGAAGGCAGTTGAGTTTATTCAGAAAAAACAAGATTCCTGTACCTATTTTGGAGGGTATTTTGAGAAAATAATAACCGATAATATGTATACACTGGGAACTTATGAGCAAACTGTGAGGAGTTTATGCTGACTCTATTCATGTAATGTAGGCTATGAAATGCACGCACACAAACACACAAATGGGTTTCACCTTCAAATGCATGTTTATCTTATGATTTAATTATAAAAATTAAATTTTTAGCAGAACTCTGTTATCCTTTAGTGCATTACTGGGAGTAAAAGTTTGAGAAAATCTGTACCATCATTTTGAGTAATCCTGACATTCTAACAGAATGAGGCGAGTCTGTCATATGCAGTCTGTGGCTGAGCTACTTTCACTGAAATCAAGAGGTAATCCAGCCATCAAGAAGAAGGAGTAAGCCCTAGTTAGCAAGGCTGTCTCACTTACTTACATTAACTCTTAAAAGGAAAGCTCAGCTCAAAATAAACCTTAAGTCATATTTATTCACCCAGCTGTTGTTCCAATGCTGGATCTTTTTTTTTCTTATTCTAGATCTGCAATGTTATGAATATGACATTCGCAGAAGCCAATTGAAAATAAAATTCCTAAAGAAAGCATATGTTAACAGTACTGTATGTTGAAACATCTGTTCATTCATTCATTCATTTTCCTTCAGCTTAGTCTCTTTATTCATTAAGGGTCTCCACGGCGGAATGAACCACCAACATATCCAGCATACGTTTTACACAGCGGATGCATTTCCAGCTACAACCCAGTACTGGGAAACACCCATATACTGTCACATTCACACACTACGGCCAATTTAATTTATTCAATTCCTATAGCGCATGTATTTGGGCTTTTGGGGTAAACCAGAGCACCCGGAGGAAACCCGCGCCAACACAGGGAGAACATGCAAACTCCACACAGAAATACAAACTGACCCAGTCAGGACTTGAACCAGTGACTTTCTTGCTGTGAGGCGACAGTGCTAACCACTGAGCCACCATGCCTCCCCATATCTGTTTATATTTATCAAAAATAGTAAGCACAAAAGTTAAGGGATCAGATAATTATCAATCTGTAAATGTTTTATATTTTAAATGAGGGAAATAAACGTGTGTTATAGATGAGATCAAATGATGTGAGTTTACAGTATATTAAATACTTCGTAGAAGCTTTGTGAATTAAACTGCACAACCCAAAAGAAATAACTAATAAAAAAGGATAACATTTGTCTCTCTATAGAACAAAAATATTAATTTTATTTGACATGTTTGCATTCATGTGGAAAAGGCTTTGTTATGGATGTGACATCTCTCCATTATCTCCCTCTTATGTGACTTTGGAAAATTAAATAATATTGATTATTAACGTTGACAGAGATATTTTGGAGTATTTTTTTACAGTACTGTAAAATACAAGCCTACACAAATAACTTAGAAAGGGTTTTGCTTGTTAGGTGAAAACCTTATTCTTTTCATGGCAAGGGTAACATTTGCATGGAATTGCTCATGTATCAAAATGGTGCACTTGTGTAAAAAGTCTCAGTTGAGCACAGAAAACCAACAACCAAGATCTTAATTTTCATTAAATACACTCAATTTAGGTTTGTTTTTCCTATTTTATACCCAGAACACACAGCATGTATTACATAGGACCACGCTGTGATAATTATTCATCATTTTTTTAAAAAGCTTAAAGTTGGTCAATATTCACTGCTATAATATGGATGAACGCAAGCAGAACATTTTACAATAAATATACAGCAACAGAACACCACCACATTTGGGTAAAATAGGCTTTTAGAAATCTGATCTGTTCAAAATGATGCATGCCTGTCCTAAAAAAAATTATAAAAATAAAATAAATAAATAAAAAGAGAGATTTTCCTACTGATGAAAACTAGTGTAGCTACAGTAGAGTCATTCTCAAGATTCATCAGTCATATTATTTGCAACAAGCAATTAAGTAGTGATTTCTATTAAAACCTATTAAAATATTTTATTTATTAAATGTTTTATTTTTGCAGAGCTGAGCAGTATACCTATTATGCACATCTTAACTGTTTATGTTTAGTTTATGAATGCAATTACTAGAAGTTTAGATTACCCTCACCATTAAAAAACTAATATGGACAACATAATGCTCAAACAATATAAAGAAGATATTTTTCATGCACATTCAGTGTTTACAATCAGAGTTTTTGCATTTTCTTTACTATTGTCATGCTTTGCCTTTGTAGTAATTATTAATGGCATATCATGACTTAGCTGTAATATGCATATATGTAATATGCATATTTATCATAATAATCCTGCTCTACCTTGTAATAAAAATTTATACATTCATTCATTCATTCATTTTCTTTTCGGCTTAGTCCCTTTATTAATCCGGGATCACCAGAGTGGAATGAACCGCCAATTTATCCAGCACATGTTTTATGCAACGGATGCCCTTCCAGCTGCAACCCATCTCTGGGAAACATCCATCCACACTCATTCACACCAATTCACGTCGGACAATTTAGCCTATCCAATTCACCTATACCGCATGTCTTTGGACTGTAGGGGAAACCGGAGCACCCGGAGGAAACCCACGCGAACGCAGGGAAACATGCAAACTCCACGCAGAAATGCCAACTGACCCAGCGACCTTCTTGCTGTGAGGCAACAGCACTACCTACTGCGCCACTGCATCGCCTGTAATAAAAATATCCTTTTACTAAAGTTTATGCTTTAGTTTGTTATTAGTAACAGTTATCGGTATAGTATTATGACTCACTGCAATAACTGGTTAAATTTATTTGTTATTGAAGACAGTTATCACAGGCATAATTAAAGTGTTAATAAAAAAGCCCCTTTAAAAGGTGAATAATTTCATGGGCAAGCATTGCATGTCATTTAAAATATTACTTTCTAAAGCTACGGTCACACCGGGCTTTGTGTGTGCGAAATTTTGTCGTACAGCGCTGCGAAAAGGGGCGGGATTAAACAAGATGATTAGAGATTAAAAAAAGCGAGCGATTGCTCCATGCTATAAATTTCTGACCAGAGAGGCCCTGTTTTGATCCTCGATTGGTCTCACGCAGTCAAGTGATGCAATTTTGCAAGTCAGAGTTCACCAAGCTTGAACTTTGCACCGCAGCAACTTGCGAAACTTGACGCATGACCCTGCGTTTCCGTTCTGACGCATTCACGTGCGTTTGAATGGAAGTCTATGGGAGGAAAAGCCCAGTGTGACCGCAGCTTAACCCTGATGCAAGATACTTTACACAAATTTGAGCTTAAACAACCAAGCATTTTTTGAGAGTGTACTTAATATTTACAATATACGCTTTTATTTACTTGCTTAGCAGCTGAATTAAACAAAGTAAATGGTTAAAAAAAAGAATGCCGTTAAAAAATAAATAAATAAATAAATAAAATAAAATAAAAAAAAACATAAATTATATCCGGTTTATTTAGTTTTCCCACAATTCTATTGTAGATTTGAGCAGCAAGCCTCTGGAGTGCAAATAACACTCACTAAAACAACATTTTAAATTGTTGCAAACTATTTATATGGATTGAATTTAAACAAACACATTAAATTTAGTAATGTTCAACTTAATTTGTTTGTTTAAAATTTAGCCCACATAAATTGTGTAACCAACAAAACCTTTAAATTAAGTAAATGGAATCATCTTTGAATTTTTATTTTCAGTGCTGATTGGACCCACAGCATTAGGGTCAGCAGAAAACAATCACACTGATCTCACACTGGCAAGCTGAATTTTTATTATTATAGATGTCTGTGCCACTCACAAATATGTCATAAATCATGCATGACATTTTACTTCTGATAGTATTTCAAACCTATAGTGATTTGAACCAGTGTGTTTTAGCTCTGCTCTGACTTCTCAGATGCGCTCATAACACTGGATCTGTTAAGGGATAAAAAACAGGCCCTGGAATTAACGATGAAAGCCATTTTTTAATTGAATACCTTATAGAGGATTAGGAGAGTAGAACCTCTGCACGGTCTCAAGGGATTCATAGATGGCTGTATCTGTGTGTGTGTTCACTTAAATCACTTTATGGCATATGCTCATATTTTACAATCAGATTTTACTGAGTGAGAAACTGCTATTCAGAGGGTGAGTGAACTGTCTAAATATTGCAAACCAAAGCAGTTTGACTTGTTCACTGTAAAGACCTGAATCAAAAGAGTGATTCGGTCAAGAATCAAGCATCACTAATACTTGAGATGAATTTACAAAAACTATTATGAAAACATTATAGCTACACTATCAGAAATAAAGGTACAAGAGCTATCACTGGTGTGGTACAGTACTTTCAAAAGGTTTACATTTGTAACTAACGGGTAGGGCCAGGCAGAATCTGCAGACGTTTTTTTTTGCCAGTATCATAACTAAAACCTTAATATTTGAAATCAAAAATAATATCTTTTTAACTTATATTTAATGTTTAAAATGCAAATCCAATTAGATGTACTTTATTTGGTAATCAAAGCAAGTCTCTCATGTAATCTAATAAAAGACAGAAAATATTACTGTACAAACTACACTGTTCATCTGATTTATGTACATTTTTATATTAGTAAATATTACTGTAATTCATTTAAAAACTGAATAAATATAGATTTACACACATTTACTCAAGTAAATAAACAGAATTAATGATGGGATAAAAATCTGCAGAAAATCTGCCCACTAAATACCAGTACTAATGGTATTACTAATGGGTCCTTATTAATACCACAAGTACAAAAGTGTACCTCTTAAAATATTTAGGTACTAATATATTCCTTTGAGGAACCGATTTGAAGCCTTTAAGTATGAATATGTACTATTTGAAAATTAATATGCCTAATATTTTATCTGTGATTTATTTTGTCCTCATTTTAACAATGAAGCACTGTGCATTTATTTTCATTAACCTTGAACTTCTATTTACTTAGTTAATAATGATTCACAGTTAAACTTCAATTTATTTAGGCTAATAATATGCAAGAGACAAAGGAATCGTTTAATCAGGGTGTTAAAATAAACCAAAAAAAAAAAAAAGTTGTCACCTACAACTTCACGGAGTAATAGTCACTGTTTAATTAGTACCGGGTTGGACCCCTTTTGCCTTCAGAACTGTCTTTATCCTTCGTGGAATAGATTCAACAAGGTAATGGAAATATTCCTCAGAGATTTTGCTCCATATTGATGTGATGGCATCACACAGTTGCTGCAGATTTGTTGGCCGGACATCTATGTCATTCCACCACATCCCAAAGGTGCTCTAGTGGATTGATATCTGGTGACTCTGGAGGCCATTTGAGTACAGTGAACTCATTATTATGTTCAAGAAACCAGTCTGAGATGATTCACGCTTTATGACATGGCGTTATTCTAAGTAGCCATCAGAAGATGGGTACACTGTGGTTATGAAGGGATGGACATGGTCAGCAACAATACTCAGGTAAGTTGTGGCGTTGACACAATGCTCAATAGGTACAAATGGTCCCAAAGTGTGCCAAGAAAATATCCCTCACACCATTACACCACCACCACCAACCTGAACTATTAAAACAAGGCAGGATGGATCCATGCTTTCATGTTGTTGACGCCAAATTCTGACTCAAACCAGGCAATGTTTTTCCAATCTTCTATTGTTCAATTTTGGTGAGCCTGTGCGAATTGTAGCCTCAGTTTCCTGTTCTTAGTTGACAGGAGTGGCACCCAGTGTGGTCTTCTGCTGCTGTAGCTCATCAGCCTCAAGGTTTGACATGTTGTGCATTCAGAGATGCTCTATTGCATATGTGATTGTAACGAGCTCAAAACAGTTTGACCATTCTCCTCTGACCTCTGGCATCAACAAGGCATTTGCGCCCACATAACTACTGAGCAAGTCACTACTCAATAAGCAAATCCCAGACGGGTCAGTCACTTCTTTCAGTTCATCGCCTTGAAATCTTTTAAATCTGGACCGATAGCAGTGCGTTTTTCTATTTGCGTGTGCATTTTGCAGATTGCAGACTTGCTACAAAAATATTCAAACATAGATTTCATTTTTAATATACACCACCATTTTTTTCAGAAATTGCACAGTAAAGAAAAACATGAGGCAGAGAGCTGAATATCTGTCAAAACCAAATCGCAACAAAATTAGTCTACACACGTACATGTGCAATCAGCAGGCAGTGCAAAAAGATGACCTTAAGGTGTTTTTCACTGGGTTGATCAGCAAGTCTTAGACAAAACCAGCATACAATCAGATAACATTAAAGACTGTTATTTTTTAAGAAAAATAAAAATGTTCTTCGGAAATTGAGAACTTCTTGGTCTTGCGATTTTCATTCATCAGACCCCTCTGAACAGCCAACAGAAAAACAGCACTTGATTTCTTGAATACTGTCAAAGGACTGTAAAGCTCTACAGTTTGTCATCTCTACTCTGCTTCTTAATCAATAAAATAGCTTCACTGCTGAAAAGCTCCATGATTTAAAATCTAGCTTCAATATTTGGAGTGAGCCCAAAACTGATTATAAATATAGCAAGTTGTCCCTCCAGCATTTCATGAATGTATTGAAAACCAACAGCTCCATAAATAAACACCCACAAGGCAACGCAACTCTCACTAGAAAGACTGTAAACATGACTCAGAAGCGCACAGACAGAGCATAAATCAGCCTCACTTGGCTGCTAAATTCCTTAATCTACATCAGCAGCTGTAAACCCATGTAAGCATGTTTTCTGTTTCGTAAAGCAATTGGTCTGCGTACAATATGGAAGCACATTCTGTTCAGACTATACTTCCAACATGTGTAAATGGTAAGAGGTATCTGCTAAAGCTCTATGAAATACATATATTTGTTTAGATTTTGTCAACTCTATTTCATAGTCCTCAGAAAAATGTAATTATCTGTGATTATGAAACTTACAGTTGGTGGTTCAATTCTCTGTGGTGACCGCTGATAAATCATGGAATAACCCAAAGGAAAATAAATGAATGAATATAAAACTTACTGGATTTATTATTGTACAATTACAATTAGGGATGCTCCGATCGATATATCGGCCGATAATCACACTTCATGACTCAATCAGTACTCACTTAAAACAGTTGGGTTAATAATAACCCAACAGGTAACCCATAGATGGGTCAATTTGGCACCGACCTTCTGTTGGGTTATTTTAACCCAATCCATTGGGTTGATAAGGTTAACCCAACAATTTGGGTTAAAAAATAACTAATTTGTTGGGTTATTTTGCCAAAAAGTGGCTTAACCACTATATAGTAATAAATTATTATTATAGTAGTAATCTTTATATGTAAATAAAAAAATACACCGCTTTTATTACATTGGCAATGCTTTATTTAAATCCATGAATTTAGTACCACTCCTTTCACAATAACAAACGCCTGAGAGCAGTTTAGTTCATCCCCAAGCAGCAGGACAAGAGGGTTCTGTCTCTGTTGCTCCTCCTTTAAGTACTGAACGAAATACAAGTATACATACATGAATTAAATAAATGTCCAACATTTATTGTCATAAATAATGCACCTAGAATTCGCAAAATCAACAAATTCTTGTTTTGCCTCCTGGTATGAGGGCCGAACCATCTTGCTGCACAATCTGTATGGCAGTGGAGAAAGGATAGCTGGCAGAGTTGTTAAAGCCCCATCTCCAAAGTGGGATCTCCAAGGCTGTCTTTATATCAAACAAAAAAAAATAAAAATAATAATAATTAACCTCATATCACAGGTGAAATGCTACAAATAGGGAATAAAACAGAGCTGTTATGCAGGATTGTCTCACCAGATGAAATGTTTGCTTGAACTGATAGATCCAAGGCTCTCTTCTCTTTTTTTGCAATACGAGAGGATCCGCAATGATGCATCTCCCCAAACCTCAAAAAGTTTCTTTGGTGTGTGGGTATAAAATACCCGTCCTGAGCAAACTAAAAATAAACAAAAACAGCACTTAAATCCACGCCATGCAAAGAGTACACTGGATTTATTAAAGGGATATTTTACACAAAAATGGAAATTCTGTCATCAATAATTCACCCTCCGCTTGTTCTAAATCTCTCCTCAGATAAACACAAAACATGATATTTTGAACAATACATGTAGCTAAACCATTCTTGGTCCACAGTGAAATTCCATAGCATTTTTGTCTTCGGTTGAAGTCAGTGGGGACTATTAAGTTTTTGATTTGCTTTGTCCTTTAAAGTTATCAATTGTGGTCAGCAGAAATAAATAAAAAAACAAATCAACAACTTGAGGGTGAGTAAATGATGAATACACCCAAAAATCAGTGAAACACCCATACACTACGGCCAATTTAGTTAATTAAATTTACCTATACTGCATGCGTTTGGACTGTGAGAGACATGCTCCTCTGACCCAGCTCCAGGACATGATGGATTCGCCTCTGCTGCTGAATGAGTGTATGGGTGTTTCACCGATTTTTGGGTGTATTCATCATTTACTCACCCTCAAGTTGTTGATTTATTTATTTTTTCTGCTGAGCACAAATGATAACTTAAAGGACAAAGCAAATCAAAAACTTCATAGTCCCCACTGAACAGAGGAGAAAATGCTATGGACTTTCACACCAAGAATGGTTTAGTTACCTCCTCCTCCATATACCAAATGATGTTCGCTCCAACCTTAAAACAGAAATTAAATTTGTACATGTATGCCGGACCAAATAAAAACTAAAATCATGTGTTTACCCAGTTTAGCAACGAAGAAAAGATAACTGGAAGGCTGCAAGTGGGCATCTCCAGGGGTACCTTAAACAGATAAAGAGAAAAAAAAAATATGAAAATGTGCACTTTTAGCTGCAGGATTAGTCTTTTATGCAAGTTGTTAAGGTGCATCACATTTGCAAATTTGGTGGGCAAATTAGGTCCATTTTACATGGTCAACTGTGCACTGATGTTTATCAGTGTGCTTAATTCTCATGCTCAGAAACTTGCAAAAGAGTCAAACTCCTGATAACATTTTCTACTGAAATAGCTGGAACCTGTCAGTAAATTTTCATAATGCAATAATTAATATAAATAGGTTAATGTCTGTAATATCGCAATTTACTTGGTCAAATGTTCCAGGAGTGAAGTTCTGAACTGTGCTTAGACTCTATCAGTCATCTGTACTCACCTGTGGCCTCATGCCTGATACAGAGTCTAATACCAAATTCACACTCAAATAAGCCACAGAAACGCCTTTGAAAGAGGCATTTGTGTTATTACACACTACCAGTGCTGTTCAAAAAAGTATAAATGCATTTACAGAAGAATTACAAATGTATAATTTGATTTTAAGACATATCGTGATGTAAAGACACTTTTACAGTATATGATACTGCTGAAGTGTGTGTATCTGTGCATTTGTACATCATGTACATATTACAAAATACAGAGCTGTTGTTTTCTCACCTTTATCAACAAGATTATCAAGGAGGATTAAAACTCGCTCTATCCAGCGCAACCTACAGTGAACAAACAAACAAAAAAATAAATAAACAACAAATTAACATGAGCTGACAGTCAACATTTATCAGTTGAGTGGTTACAGCATCACTAAAATCTCACCTGAATTGAAAACTGGGCAAGGACATGTATGTTTAAGGGCTTTGTATTATAAGCATATATTACTACTATTATTATACAAAGCTAGCAGATGTTACAATTCTTATATATATATATATATATATATATATATATATATATATATATATATATATAATTTTTAGGCTTATATTTAATTGTTGTATGACATATATAACCGATTAAACATTTATATTAGCATCTAACATTATCAGGCTTGTGGTTTCATCAATGTAGGTTAGTATAAGATGTAGGGAAACTGCAATTTTCAGGGCCTTCAATAAAGTACACACAAATACTAATAATAACAACATTTACCTTTCAATAGTTAATAATCAAGTACCTTAAAATGGATAATGAATCTTCTTCTGGTAAAAGATGGTGTAGCAAGCTTCTGCTCTGCTCTTGTTCAGGAGGATAACGTCCTCACGTTGCGATCCATTCAGCGCCCTCTAGCGGCGAATAATAACCAATAATAATATAATGGTCGGATTCCGTACTTCTTGGGAAAACCAGCAACTTCCTGAACAAAATGTAGCACATAAATGTGTCTATATTAGCATTTAGTTGTTACAATATGGTTTCCTAGCGAAAGGACAGTGTTTTTTAAGACAACATAACATACCTTCAACAAGACTGGACGCGACTCCGGTTTGATGTCTCTGCTGGGTCCTAAAGACAAAAATGACGGCGGAATATCTCAAATACGTGTGTCTTTCCTCCAAAACAACTGTAGAGATGAACGAGGAGGTAGAGAAAGCGTTTTTATCCGCATGTAGATCGGCTATGAAGCGCGCACGCTTGTATCATCAATAATTAAGAGTCCAGGTGAAACAGATATAAAAAACATGACACGAAGAGGCAATTTGCTGCATTTCTGCTCTAATTTACTGCATTAGAGCTTGCATAAACTTTATACCGCAAGAGCAACATCACGTACGCATATTGATTCAGCGGTTCTGTGTCAGTTCAATCAGTTGACTGTTGAAATTCAAAAATTGTAACCCAACTGGTTGAGTTATTAAATAAATAACCCAATAAAGGTTTAAAATAACCCAACAAAGCACCAAATATTTTTAACTCAACCATTGGGTTAAGTAAATAACCCAACGTTTTTTAGAGTGTACTCACCAATCTGACCAATCTCATGAACAATCGTGGGTGTTTGTTTATGAGTTTACGAGCAGAGGAAGGAATGTGTCCTCCTGTACATTATGCATAGCCTACAGGAGCCACAACACACATCACAACAGCTAAAATACATAGAGATGCGGTAACCTGTTTACAGTCTATTGGTGCGACTCGCACGAGCGATCGCCCCTATCTAGTGTCTCATTCAACCTTATGACTTCTACTGGATGCTCCGTAAGACTGCAACATATTCATTTGGCTCAGTGAATTTAAATTAGGGCTGGGTAATTAATCGAAAAGTAACCGAAAATGACATTCAGAACCTATAATTGATCTAATCTTTCCAGGTCAATTTTTTCAATTACTTTCCCTACCATGTGTGGAGTCACATGACTCTGCTCTGTTAGCCACACTTTGCAGCCACAGCTAATCTCTGGTCAAGTAGGGTGATGGACCCATTCTTGAGCCTTATTTTGGACTATTATTGATGATATTGATAATGATGATGATTGGGAGCTGCACCAGAGATGCCTTGAGACAGCATATTTTCCATTACAATAAATTTATTTACATTAAATTATTTGTTTACAGAAGATGCAAGAAGTGCACTGTTTAAAGCTTTACAGCATATGCAGAAGTTATTTTGTTTAAAAGAGATGCTGCCAATTTTCTACTTTTAATATGAAAAACACAGAAAAAAAATATTTTGTTTTCAAAATAGAAGTTATTTACTTTCACTTTTTTATAAGAGAGAAGTGACTATTGGTTTTAGGCAATGTGTGTTTTATTTCAGTTGTTCAACGTTGATGTTAATAAATAATCATAGATAGTAGATAGTGTAGGTTTCCTTCAGTTATTTTAAAGTCAAGTATTGCACCCTTCATTCAGAAATCTCTCACTTGTAATATGTGACCATATTTACAGTACAAAACTTGTCAGTGAACTATGAGGGCAAAAAAATGTAATAAATAAAATAATCGTTCATTAATCGTAATCGAGTTAAAATGAATCAAGATTTTGGTTTTAGGCCAAATCGCCCAGCTCTAGTTAAAATATCTGGAAATCATGGTGACGAGCAAGAAAACAAATCATGGGAGGCACAGTGATGTTCTAAGCATTACATTTCTTAGGTTAAATGAACAGAGCGGTAAAGATATCGCAAGTGCAAATCCATCTCTCTCATTGAGAGATCTGCTGTCAATAGTTGAAAAGGAGCAAAATATTTGAATGGTCTAGTGTGTATTTAGGCCTTTTCACATATAACAACAGAAAAGTTCTGTGTTTTTAACAATATTGCAAGTTCACTTAAAGCTGGCTGGAATTATTAAATATATAAAACGTAACATTTCTTAACATGAATATTCAGTAATATAACTTACTATAATATAATATATACATATTACTAATATACTCATTGTAATATACCGTAATTTATAGGACTAGTTCCTTTTAGTAAAGTAGTATTAGATTTAAAGGACTTTTTTCTTGATTGAGACATGTTGAATTCTCCTTTCATTATTTGCAATGTTTACAAATTGCATTATTTGTAATTTTTCTTAGCAATTTTGATATCTGTGTTATATTATTTTCTGTGGTGGTTCATTTCACTGTGGCAACCCCTAAATAAGGGACTAAGCCGAAGTAATATGTTCACATCTAAATGTTTATAAGAGACGTGTTTTATATGCAACATCCATAATTTATTCTCTTAGGTACGATGCGATTTTCTCTTGAGGTACATATTTAGAAGCAAAATGTGCTTAATGCATTATAAAGCTTGAAGCATTAGAATCGGTACTCAGTATCGGCTGATCACCATGACAAGGAATCTGTACATGGTATCGGCTGCAAAAATCCTGATCAAATACGAAAGTGAAACCACGCTAAACTATTAACGAGGAAAATTGATCAAACTGCAGTCTTGGTTTATCTGTTACTTCTCTCTATAAAGCCTATAATGCATAAGCCAACGCGGCTATGTATGAGAAAGTCTTACTTCTGATTTATATTTGGTGACGATGTCTGTGGGTGTCACCATTCAAAATGAAAGTGCAGCTTTTCACTTATGATGTCTTATTGCTCATTGTCATAAATTAAAATAAGGTCGCATGACAGCTGAGTGGGACTCTGCAAAATAAACAGTTGAAACTGACCAATGTGAGGAGAGTTTACTCGCACGTGGCTTATTTTAGCTCTTTTGGTCCGTTTAGAAACATTGCCGTGTGAAAGCGAACCACACCAAGAACAGAGTGCAACAATATAACAATTTTAATCCCCGTTTCAGAACAAGAGAATCGATCCACAGGTTTAAAAGCACCCTGACTGACACCACAACTCACATCACCCTAAACTCCACAAATCCACCCAATCTTCTCTACTTTTTTTTTGTCATGTAAACCCCCTTAACCCCATTTTCTCACCCCCTCCCCCTGGTCTCTCAGAATCTGAGACAAATGTTGACCGATATTGTAAACAGACAAACAATTTGATCAGATCTAATTATCCATACAAAATTGTCTAAATTCCGTGGAAAATGAGAGCTGTAGCCCAAGTTCTACAAGTAAGACTCTATCGCCGGGGTGTCCAAACTTTTTCCTATGAAGGGCTAAAATCTAAACTTGATTGAGGGCTATAGGCCAAAGGTAAATATACCAAAGTTAACACAATGGTGGAAAATTAAGTGGATTTAACAAAACAGAACATATTTTTTTTACATTTTATAATTAACTTACTACAATAAAAACATCATTCCTTTAACACAATGGAAACCAATGCCAAATACACTAGAAAAGCCTGCCTTTACCTGCCTCTGCCGATGTCTTCTGCATCTTTCTTCTATGTGGCAGTGTATTTTTTATCTCATTCGTTTACAACATTTAGTTTCAGTTAGCTTTTTTATAGCTCAATAATAAAACAAACTACACAAAAAATTACCTTTTTTCTAAGATGGGATAGCAGGCCAAATCTAAGGTTACTAAGGGCCAACTTTTGCCCGCAGACCCTAGTTTCGGCATCTCTGCTCTAATGGCACATCATTCATTCATACCTAACTCCTTGCTAAGACTGGCCAATTACCGCCTGATACCTGGAGTATATAATTACCAACCCAGGCTCATTCTGATTACATACCCCTACATACATTTCTCAAGAGAGCAAAATAAGTCCCAGGAGCTAATTTATTTTTATTTTTTTGCGAATCTGCCAGAGGCCACTGTGTATGGCCTTTGAGATGTCAAATACCGCTTGTGAGTGCCATTCGTGCCTGCTCTTCTCATGCAAATCCACCAGAGGTTGCTGTCGACTGGCCGACTGATCAACTGGCCCACCCTCCTCCTTCCCTAAACCCAACAGACACTGTTTTTAAAAGCACAGATTGACATACAGAGGTAAGTGGTGAGCTGGTGAGCGAGAAAAGGAACAACATCATACCTCCCCATAGCATTCATTTAAAAGAAAAAAACGCAGTCATATGTTCCTCTAGCTACTTAACTCACGATCTCCAGAAATGTATATAGGGGTACGTTTTCAGAATGAGCCTATGTTGATAATTACTGATCTTTCGCTTTTGTGTTTGCAGTTGATGATGCAGACTTTCCCCTACATCATCCCCACCATCACTACCATGTTTGGTGTTCCAGCCACCTCTTCATCTTCTGGCAGGAACAGCCAAATCTCCAGGCCTGTATTTTGACTATAGACCAAAAAAAGGTTTCCATAAACTAGTCATGAATTACTGTACCTCACAACCATCTGTTCTTTATTTATAGAATCAATAGTAATGCCATGTAAACCTTCCCTCTGAATCTTTCTGATAGATTGTTATGACTGGTTTCCATAATTCTGCCTGTGCTTTCCACATCACCAAGGCCCTAATGAAATGTATGCAAACACCTTTAGGTTCAATGTCACTTGCAATTGACTGAAGTTTGATTTCCTGTGTTATGATGCCAGAAGAACAAAGTCACAATACAAAGTAAAAGTGTTGCATATAAAAATAGCGTTTTCATTTAGACTGTTAAAAAAGGAAAATGTGCCAAAACAATAATAAATAAATCCATTTCTGTCAGCCATTTAAAGTCTGATATTTTGTTTAAAGCATTATTCTCCCTGTATAATCAGCAGTGTTTATGCCAGGGGTTTGTCTAAAGTTCTTCATCATGATCTCTCAGTCGCTGTCTGTTTCAGAGCACTATTTCCAAAGCGTAACTTATTTAAAGGAAAGTTATTTTCTCCTGGCGAGAGTCCATGAGTTCAATCACTCACACACCTGTTCGTGGGCGCTGAAGTCTGTGAGAGACAGATTGAAAACCGCAGAGGGCTTTTGTTCTCAGCAGGGAGCGAGTTAAACGCCACTTCTCTGTCTTACAGAAGCTGCAGCACCTCTGCCTGACATGGGCGGTGCTGATTGCTCATAGACAGCAGTCTTTCACGAAACCTCAACACACACTAGCGCCACTATTACTGCACACCAAATATCCCACTCACACACTTGGCTGAACACCAAAACACTCTGCAATCAGACCAATACCTCTACTGCACCATAACAAACTCGAACAGTTCATTGCAGGGGTATCATTGCATAGTGCACCACCAAAACCCAGAGGAACAATTCAGAGGAATATAATCTAAAGAACTCATTTATGTAATGTAATGTGTATTTATATAGCGCATTTATCATGTATGGCCATACACCCAAAGCACTTCACAGTCATGTGAAGCACGTGGTCTCCACTCCTTCACCAGTGTGCAGCATCCAATTGGATGATGAGACAGCAGCCACAGTACAAAGGCGCCAGTGCGCTCACCACATACCAGCTATTGGTGGAGTGGAGAGACAGTGAAACGGCCAATTCGATGGATGAGGATGATTAGGAGGCCATGATGGTTAAGAGCCGATGGAGGGAATTGGGCCAGGACACCAGGGTTACACCTCTACTCTTTACGAGAAATAGGATTTTTAATGACCACAGAGAATCAGGACCTTGGTTTAACGTCTCATCTGAAAGATGCCGCTCACTGACAGTATAGTGTCCCCTTCACTTTTACTGGGGCATGAGGACTCACATAGTCTCACTAACACCACTCCCAACAGCAACCTAGTTTTCCCATGTGGTCTTACATCCAGGTACTGACCAGGCTCAGCCCTGCTTAGCTTCAGTGAGTAACCGGCCATGGGCTGCAGAGTGATTTGGCTGTGGAATACGATATTATAACAGACAAATTGTGAGCACTTGTACTTTTTGTTAAAATAAAATGCTAGTAATAAAATCAATTTATTTGCATCATTGCATATAAGGCAATTTTGTCAAAGTTATTCACTTATTTCTTGCAAAAAAACCTTTTTTAAAAGTACATTTTCTCTACATATTAGTCTTCGACTGTTAATTTATGCATTTTATTTATATGATCTACATGTATGTCTTTGTAATTATTTCATATAAAAATATCCCTTTATAAAATGACCTTGTGTTTAGGAGAGGCATAATCAGGTGGTGACACTTGATTAATAAAAGGGGCTAAGCCGAAAATAAAATAAAATGAACGATTATTATTTGTAATAATTAACAAATTTAATCATTTACAATTATTATTGTCTGTAAATATACAATATTTCTATTTCAAAACATATGTTATTAGTAGAATCACTACACAAATCAATCTGAAATACATCTAATAGTACTGACAATACTTGATAGTTGATAGTGCAGTACAATTACAATGTAAAAACTATAAAAACAAATTATAATGAGCTCAGATGAAAAAACCTCTAAGTGCTATCTGAAATTTCCATCGAAAATGAAATTTTTTCTCAGCCTCCTTTGTTTATGTTGAGATATTCCCCTTTAAAAGACAATAAAAGACTTGTTATTTGCCCCAAAAATAATATTACAGAACCTACACACAGAAGCCTGATAAAAATGCTCATTTTAGAAGAAAATTTAAGATGACATTTAGAAGTGTTTGCATCCTGACCCTTCATGTGTATACATTTTATGCCTTTACTCACACAAAGATATATGTCTTTATACCTTAAATCATTTAACATGCTTATCAAAATGATTTACAATTCCTGGAATGAAAAGTTTTGCTTTAGTTCTTATCTCTCTTTCACAAACCAAACGATAACATTAGAACACTCTCTAGTTTTCATTTTGCTCATTTGAGATGAAGGATATTCAACATAACCCTATGCATAACTCTTTCACTCAAACCTGTTGATATTAGTGACATTTTTTGAATAATATTAATAATAATAATAATAAAGTTTTTAGTCTAAGAATGACAAGCCCAGGTATACATTATTTTAGAAGATTTCTATAGCAAAACTGCTGCACATACTTCTGTTATACTGCTGCCAGAAATGTCCCACAGATGCACATCTTTCTGCGTTTTTACTCAGACAATATGTTTCGTCTTAGTATGCGCATCCAGTCTCCTGTGGAAAACTCATGACCCAGACACAAACACTGCGTCCTTTAATGCAAGTATATGAAGCAGTTTGATCATGGCAGATCTCCGTGAGCAACGCTAGCATGGTTATTTATTTATTTATTTATTTATTTTGTAGTAGTAGGCTACTCCTCCCATCGCGCGCGCTCGCATCCAAACAGATGAAATGACATGGTAAATGAGAGCGAGACTTTTCAAGCAGTGTTTTTCTGCTCGCGCACGCCTTCGTGTATATAAATGGGAGCGCGCGAAAGAACTCAAAAGATGAAAGATGACATCTATAACGCGCTTTGAATTTGTTTTAGGTTCTCAGAAGAGTTGTATCTCTTTTTCTTTTGACGTGGTAATTTCTTTAGGCTATTGAAAAACAAACTTGAAGTCTCTCGAGGGGGTGTAGGCTGACAACTACAACAATGTGAAATATATCATATGTACAACATTCAACTAATATTGCCTCACACATTAACAACTTTAAAAGCTATACTATACAAATTATACACAATTTTAACTTGTTAATAACAGATTTCAGTTGATGACAGATTTCACTGGATGCACTAAAACGCATTAAAAATCCACTATTTTCTATAATAACTGTTAATAGTCTTAAGTTATAAGGAAAACATTTAAAGTGGACATGGAATTTACAACTAATACATCTATAAAACAGCATTTCTGATCAGCTATTGACGGCTTACAATCTGGATCCTTAATTCTGTGAGCAGCATGACTGGGCAGCTCTCATTATTAAACCTCATTAGATAGCTATAGTTGAATTGATTGATATTTTGCTTAACAGTGGTATTTTACAATATAAACAAATGGACTTACAGTTACTCGCCGATAAAACAGAAGTTAATGCGCTCAGCGTCGTGAGGACGAACATTCCGATGCTGCTCCGGAATTTCATGTTTGGGAAAAGTACTCCGCTTCACACTTCTGAGGAACCTCCGACCGTTAAAACCGTTAGATTAAAAGCCGTTTAGTCTCGTGCAGGAAGCGTTGAGACTCCCGCCACAATGAGGTGCAGCCACAAATGAGCGCGCGCCTCCCGCCGTTTCCTCAGATCCCTCTGAAGGACTGATCCAACACTTGCGCGCGCTCTCTCTTTCTGCGGCTCTGACTCTCTCTCTCTCTCTCTCTCTCTCTCTCTCTCTCTCTCTCTCTCTCTCTCTCTCTCTCTGTGGGTCAGAACTGATCTCAGTCACTCGCTCTTTGGATACTATATGTGCTTGAGGACATAAGTGGCGCACACTCGATTTCAGGACCACGGAGAGCACCACAAATGAAGGATATTGTCTAGCTGAGCATTTCTTTCTGTCTTGTTAAGGCAGATAACCTGAACCAGGGTTATTTTTCAGCGCAAGAAGCCGCAAGGGAGTGGTATAGGACGTTTATGGAAAGGTTTAGAGAAAAATCGACCTGGGAATGTAGACAATCTTTCGTTTAGATCTGCTTAGGGGTCCATGTTTTGAAACTCCCATAAACAATGTCTTAACTTTTCTAAGATGAGACCGGTAACATTAGCCTCAATTTGCAGTCTGAGCACTGATCTTATGGCACGTCTGGATGTTAAATAAAATTCAAAAAAAAAAAAAAGTAGCTAGCAAGTAATAGGATGTCCACAAAATGCATTATTGAAAAAAACTGTAATATTTGGATAACATGTTCAAGATGTTGAAAAAAAATGGTGAAGTACAGCGTCAGCGGGGACTGCTTTAAATCTCGTCCTTGTCGTCAATTATCATCACATTTAAGTTGATTTAGGCTTTTATACATAGGAATACATAAAAAAATACAGAAAATGCAATGCGTTTTCGTAAATTGTTTGTATTGTGAGAAAATGCAGTGCATTTTATTAATTTGTGTTGTATGAAAATTCAGCGGTCAAATGAATGAAGATCTTTTTTTAATTTGCTGCCGTTTTTTTGTAATTGCACGTTTTCTTAAACTGCAATACGTTAAGATTTCTCGGCCACCGTAGGTTTCCCTATTAGCCACAATAACATTGGATGCAGCGTTTACGCATGATTATGCCAGCAGAAAAGCTAAACGATTCATCATGTACAGCAAAACAGAGAGAGCTTTGGGGAATATTAAAGTACTAACTTCAAAATGCACAAAATAACCACCACATGCAGCTCTGCCTTCAAAAACAGATCAGATTAAGGCATCTCAGACTTAAAGTGAAGAACCTAGATTAGAAGAACTAAATTAGTATATGCTTTGATGTCATCCTACTTTGAATGAAATGCATTCTTTGAAGGCAGAATTTTGAAGTTTTGGGATGCCGCCACTAAATCTGACGGTGACTTGTTGGTAACGACACTCGTTTATCGCCACCTACTGGTCTAAGCCTTCATAAGGCGTTATATATTGGCATCATTGCCAATGCACCCCACCCCAGTAAATAGTTTTGTGGTTATTGTTTTATTTTTAATATGCCATATTATCAAAGAAGTTTAAAGATCTCATTGATGAGTACAGGTGCATATTCTGTAAATAAGCCATGAGGAAGTTATGCAGTTTAAATAAACAGTAAAAATGACTGGAACAATATTCAAGGAGAGATTATTTTAAAAAGTGCAAATATACCCTGGTTATGAAAAGAAATGTTTCATGCAGAAACTGTTTTCATCAGTAAAGGTAGCATATTAACATGATTTCTAATGGATCTTGTGACACTGACGAAATTACCAATTCATTATTTATTGATTAATTAACAACAAATCATTTAAAATTTAAAGGTCTAGGTCTACATAAGTCATAATATTGGCATCATTGCCAATGCACCCCACCCCAGTGAAGAATTTTGTGGTTATTGCTTTATGATTAAAGAAGTTCTTGAAATTAGTAATCTTATCAAATCAAGGTTAGTCATTGTTGGAAAATGACATCATATCAGTTAATCAAATAAACAGTTTTTTGAAACAGTAGCTAAATTTTTATTAGCCCAAGATGTTACCTCAATCACAATATACAAACCTTTTATGGGATTTATATTCATTTACATAGGCCTGAGTGTAAGTGTAGTCTAATTTCCTGTGGATTTTACTTGGGTTTACTGAGATCAGTACTTAAACTGAAGCTGGACCATATCCAGGATGATGATGTTAGGCAATCAAAACTTTCCTAACAAAGACACCTGTGACAATCATTAATAACGGTTACATTTGCTTGCATCCTTAGACTTAAAGGGCAATCAATCATAAATCGGATGTTAGATTTAAACATTACTGAAGTCCCCTTACAAGGACTATATGGACAAAGAGTGTGACCACTTAAAAATCTATCTATGTTCAATTTATATATATATATATATATATATATATATATATATATATATATATATATATATATATATATATATATATATAATATTGTGTAGCTTCCTCTCTCTCTCTCTCTCTCTCTCATATACATTAGATTAGTCAGTACTGAAGCCACATCTGAAGCTTGTCTAACAAAATAACTTACAATAACAGCCCAAAAGCTAGTACACCCAAATGTATATGATATAGAAAAATATAAATTGTTTAATATTATATTAATAAGAAAAAAAGTATTAAATTAATATTAAAATTGAAAAAAGTGTTGAAATTTTGTAGGTTGTAATTTTTTTTGCAATATTTTGCTTGAATTTTATTGTTTTATCTTTCAGTTTCTAAATGTGTTTGGTGACTAATATAATTAATAAATATCGGTTTAATTAATCAGTTTTGTTCAAATGCACCAAAATACATTGCCTTTATTCACAGAAAAATGGATAAAAACATTCATTTTCACAATGGAGTGTACTCTATGCCGAGCACAGATCTATCAATCTGTATGTGTGTGTATATTATATATATATATATATATATATATATATATATATATATATATATATATATATATATATATATATATATATATATAAAACCATAATATGCAGTCATTTATAAATAACTAATAAATGATGTACATGACCATATTTTCATTTGGAAGAAAAATGGAACCAGACCATCATATAATTAAACTAATAATAACATTGTACTCAAACCAATAGCTAAATCCAGTAAGTGCAGATAAATTGAAGAGTTTCAAGTACTCTCTTAATTCGTTTGTCATATACGTATATCACATCACTGCTGTTGTTGAACAGGTGTTGCTAGAATCGTGGAGTGATATTGAAAGTGAATTGAATTCACTTTGCTCAACCAAGGGACTATTTCCTGTGTGTGTCATGAGAAAACACGAGCTTCAGACCGAGTAAATATCTGAAGGACATGTTTGTTTGATCCTTTCCAGAATAAAGAGCGACGAGGATGTGAACATGACTTTCTAATACACTGCCGCTCTTTCTTTTCCCTCACATGCGTATAGACCTGTCTGTGCGTCTCATTAAAACGGCTCTGACCTACTGATCTCCCGCTGTGGAGCTTGAGTAGAGGGCGATTTCACTGTGTGGGAGAAATGCCATGAGACATCCACTCCATGCTGGAGTTCAATTCTCTTCAATATTGCAGAAACCGAAGTGAGGAAATGAAGCAGATAAAATCTGATGACACATGAAAGGCTTGTTTCATGTCTTTATTATATGCCTATCTTTTGTTTATATTGCTGTTTAAACTGACCACTTTTCACCTGCTGAATATACTCACTGCTTCAGACAGTCTGTTCACCTCTAAAGCATATCGCAAGAAAAAAAAAACACTCATAGTAAGAAGTCAATACCTATTTTCCAGCATAAACCAATTCAACAATAGACATACAAATGAAAACTGCTGTAGGATCTGCTAATGAAGAAGTTTGCTTTGGCTGACAGCTTGCGTTGGCAGGCTCTTTAGAAGGGTTTATGAATAAGTAAGCATTGAATTACAATGATTTAGTCTATAAATATGCAACTGTGTGACCTTTCAATCCATATGCACTCTTGCTATAACTCGTGTATTGCGTCTAATCAAAAGTGAATATCCTGCAATTCAAAGAAGAAAGCAGAGAGGAGATCAAAGGCACATCACATCAAAGAGACGCATTTAAGATGTCACAGAGTTGATGGCAGCTCTTCCAACATGACTACAGAAAATATACGCATTCTGTAAATAAGCCATGAGGAAGTTATGCGGTTTAGATAAAAAGTAGAAATGACTGGAACAATATTCAAGGAAAGATTAGTTTAAAAAGAGTAATTATATCCTTGGTTGTGAAAAGAAATGATTCATACAAGATACGCATATTAATATGATTTCTACTGGATCTTGTGACACTGATGAAATTACCAATTCATTAATAATTGATTAATCATTAACAATGAATCATTTTAATTTTCAATCTTTTAAAAACTGCAAACAGGAGTTGCCAGTATGTCTAGTTAATTTAATTCATAAACTAAAATGCAATTTTTAGGAACTTTCATTTTTTCAATCCAGGCTCATTACGGATACGTACCCAGGTCTACATTTCTAGGGACAGCAATATATGTAACTAGAGGTACGTGTGCTTGCAGTTTTTATTTTTGCGAATCCATCATAGGCCATTATGTAAGCTTTTTGATGATCTCAAAATTCTCTGCGCGTTCTCTTTTTGCATTAATCCACTAGAGGGTGCAATATACACTTCAGCCGACCAGAGGTGCGTTTACCAAACAACAACATGACTAGTAGTTGAACTATCATAGTACAATGCATCGTTTGGGAAATGAACGATATAGTGATGAGTGCTTCCCCAAAGCAGTGGTTTCTCTGTCACAGAGCCATCGTTTGAACCACATTAGTTATAACGTGAAACCTCCATAATGATGCTCTAAACGAGGCGGAGTATATATATGAAGGATTCAGATGCAAAAACTTGTAAATTCCGTCTGAAATTATCTTCCACAATTAGCATTTTTATCAGTTTTCTGTATGTAGGTTCAGTAATATTATTTTTATGGCAAATAAGTCCCTTTTATGTTCTTTAAAGGGAAATATCTCACCATAAAACAAAGGAGGCTGAGGAAAATGTTCATTTTCTATGGAGATCTTCATTTAGAGGTTTTTGCATCTGAGATCTTTATCATTTTATTTTTTTTACATTGTAATTGTACTATCACGGTCAACTATTGTCAGTACTATTAGATAGTAGTGATTTTACAATAAAATATTACTAGAAATAGAGCTTCTAAATTATTACAAACAATAATCATTCATTCATTAATTTTATTTTCAGCTTAGTCCCTTTTATTAATCAAGTGTCACCTAATAATAATAGCAGTTTTTTTGTTGTTGTTTTTTGCTTTACCTGGTTTCTATAACCATTCTTCACCGGAATCGAACCCCGTCACTGCAGTCAACTCAGGTCCCAAGTCCATTGGCTACACAGTGAACTACTGGGCAAACTGGTAACACCTCCATAAGGAGGAAGGCAGTCAGCCAGTAGTGCTTAAAAAGGAACAGAAGCTGTCAGCAGCTGTCAGCATCATACCACCCCAATAGCGTGCATTTTACAGATGACATGCAGCTATACGTACCTCTTGCTACATAATTCGTGCTCTCCAGTAAGGTAGATTGGGGTACATGTCCACAATGAGCCTCTGTTTTTCCCCTCAAATTCCATTTTCTTTCAGTTAAAAAGTAAACATGAACAATTATTGAAAATATTTATTTAAAAAAAAATAACAATTTACCCAGTTTTGTACAGTTTTTTTGGATGATTTGTTAAGATGCCTGAGTTTAATTGTGTACTTAAGAAGATAAGTTTTTGACACAAAAATGGTAAAAATCTGAAGTAATTGAGGTCTGCTCTAGAAATGAATGTGATTCTTTACTAATTAAAATATGGCATATGCTCAAAATGAGTGTTGTGTGTCTCTGAATACATATGGTAAATTAAATTTACACAGCTACACAAAACAAATACTGTGTATGTATATATATATACATATATATATATATATATATATATATATATATATATACATATATATATATATATATATATATATATATATATATATATATATGTATATATATATATATGTGTGTGTGTGTGTGTGTGTGTGTGTGTGTGTGTGTGTGTGTGTCACAGTAGCATATCACAAATACATTGTCCATTTATATCATTTAAGGACACTCACATCTATAAACAGGAACATAGGAACTCAGGAGGAAGAACAAGGATGATGAGAATACAATACAAAAACGAACAAAACTCGGGTACACAAGATATAATCCAACTGATTACAAACAGGGGTGAAACAGGTGGAGCTAATAAACACTAACGAATGGCGGGAAAACAGAATAAAGGACTCACATGACAGAACAAAAGCAAATGGAGCATTAGACATGGGAAACAAATAATCAATTTAAAGTATTGTTTAGCTAATTCCACTTTATAGTGGTTTCTATGATTCTGTCAATGATTTTTTTTTTGCACTGCACATTTTGCAATCGAGAAGATGGAGGCGGAAAACTAACTTGATTTTAATAATGAAAAACTAAAACAAACTGCCGTCAAACTGAAAGCAAAAGTAAAACTTAACTGTCCAGTCCTGGTCCTCTCTCTTTTTCCACTGCCGTCTCTCCTCCTTTTATCATCCAGAGCTCCTCTGTGAGACTCGAGCAATGACTCGAGACAGGTTTGCAGCAGTTCCAGTTGTCAGCAGTTAGCACTCACGCCACCATGCCTCGCACGCTCACGGCTCTCGGTCCCGCCCCACTCGCTACAGTAATAATTTTAGTAATTAGAATAGGCTGAAACAATATTCAATTTAAGTTATTTAAAAAGTGCAATTATATCCCTGGTTATAAAAGAAACATGTAGCATACGGCAACTGTTTTCAAAAATAAAAGCAATACAAATTCTTAAATAAGCATATTAAATTATTTCTAATCTTCTGACACTGATGATGACTTCTAAATTAACAGAAGTTACTAATCTGAAAGCATTTCCAGGTAATTTAACCTCGAAAAACCCAAATTCAGAAAGAAAGAAAAAACTGCCTTTTAGATGTCGTTAGAGGCCTATAATGCAGAAATAAATGTTTTCTATTTTAAGTTTTAGGACATTTTAGGGAAATGTTGTAATGTAGCAATGTTGGGCCTTTGGTGTAGAGCAGAAATACAGTGATTTTACTCACTGCCTGAGCATAAATGACACTGAATGATATTTTAGTGAGTGTCAGCTGTAAAAATGGTGTTTTTGCTTAGATGAAGATACAATAAAACAGGACAAATTATGGTGAGAAACACAATTTAAAGCGTCGCGGACGCCACCCTCTCTATTCTGTCGCCTAGGTCGCCTCTATGGACCCATCGGCTCTGGGTGTCAGGACTTTTCATCTTGATGACACTGACACTTTCATTGACATGAATACTTGCTTTTGAGGAATGAGCTATCCATTTTGATCAAGTGACACACTTTTGCAGGTTATCAACTAGGTTTTGCAGTTTGTACTAATTGTTTAGAGAAATGCATTAACTGTCGTGCAAATGTAAATAGCGTTGTGAGAAATGCACCAAAGCGACTGAGAAAAACTGTAACACCCAGAAAGTGTTTGTGTGTGTGTTTTGAAACTGTATTATTTGTCCTTGAAAATCTCTTTCCACCTTTGTATCCTATATATGTTATTTACACTGAAACATTAAAAAATGAAAAGGCCATAAATTGACAAAAATGCTTTTTATAGAAGCAGACAGTCTAGTTACAGTAATTACTAGCAGAGGCTAAAGAGCATCAGGATGACCATCCAAACCTTGACCCTTTGCTTCTATAGCATCTAGCAATGCATCAATGCCATCGCTTATATGAGACAGAGTGTAACATAATCTATTGCTTCCTATCACACAATATACTATAAGTAATAAATGTGTATTTATATGATTATATATATATATATAGATGTTATATTTTCTGCCCTACTTTCTTCACCCCAATATATCTCAAATCTGTTTTTGCACTTTATTCGATTTACTTTACTGTATTACGTAGGCATTTGAACACTGTAGCAATACTGCAGTCCTCTTTGACTCCTGTTTTATAAGCTCTGTTCGGAGTAAACAAATATGTGAACACTAAAACATCATGGTTTGACTTAATGTTGATTGATTCATACAATTGATGAAACTTCAAACTTGATTGCAGTGTATGAATTTTTGCATAACAATTGCATATTGAAATGCAATGTACATTATAAAATACACTGTCCAGCCAACAAAAAGTCACTGTTTGGATTTAAGTAAACAAATACTTTATGGCAGTGATTACTTTGTTTCTGGCTTGTTATGTGTTTGGCAATTTTAACTCTAGCCAATAGAGTGCAAGCTCTTTTCTTTCTTAAACAATATGTCTCTGTGGATCATTCTCATTGTAGAATAAGGTCACACTTTATTTTGATGGTCTGTTTGTTGAATTTAAGTTACGGTGCATCTACATGCCATCTAAATCTCATTAGATTGTAAGTAGACTGTTAGGTTGGGGTTAGGATTGGGGTTAGGGTTAGTGTAAGTTGACATGTACTTGCAAAGTTTCTTCTAGTCAGTTAAATGTCTGTTGAAGCAGCAGTATCAACAGATATTAAGCAGACAACTACTAATATTCAAATGGACAAGCAAAATAAGGTGTTAGAATAATAATGGCAAAATTCATCATGCTCAAACTGTGAATGAAAGCTTCTTTTTTCACATATGAATTAACCACCAATTAACCTGAATCCCACTGAAAGTCTTTGAGATGTGCTGGAGTGCACAGTGGATGCATCAGATATCAATAAAGATATCAGACACAAATGAATGTGACTTTTGAGCGTAATAAGCTTTCTGACATTGTCTATGGTTGTCAAAACTATGCTAAATATGCTGACCCTGAGGAAAACCACTCTCTAAAGAGTGCACATGCACATCTCAAAGACATTTGAAGGGGTTCAGGTCAATTGATGGTCAATTCATTTGTGAAAAGCCTTCTTTGAGCCTGAATCTTTGCATGGCAGTCCTGGAAAATGGCCTCCAACGAAGTTGTTTAAGAGATAAATTGAGCATCGCCACAGCCTACCTGAGTATTGTTGCTGATCATGTCCATCCCTTTATGACCACAGTGGGCCCATCTTCTGATGGCTACTTTCAGCAGGATATTGCGTGAATCTTCTCAGACTGGTTTCTTGAACATAACAATGAGTTCACTGTACTTAAATGGCCTCCACAGTCACCAGAACTCAATCCAATAGAGCACCTTTGGGATGTGGTGGAACGGGAGATTTGCATCATGGATGTGCAGCCAACAAATCTGCAGCCACTATTATGTCAATATGGAACAAAAAGGGGGTCCAACCCGGTATTAAGGTGTACCTAATAAAGTGGCTGGTGTGTATATATATATATATATATATATATATATATATATATTAATAACACACCCATTTTGGTATTAAAGAAAAATGTCTTACTGTTATCAATGTTGAAAACAGTTTAATTAACAGCTTAATTATTTTATGGGATATTCTTTCATTCATTCATTCATTCATTCATTCATTCATTTATTTATATATTTATTTATATATTTATTTATGGACTAAGAGACTAAAATAAAAATTTCTTTACAATAAAAAAGTTTTGAATAGTATTCAACGTACAGTTTCCACATATAAACGTATGCATGCATGTGCATAAAAGTTCATATGAAAAAATGACAATGATGCAAATCATCATAAAACTGCACTTGCCTTATATATAACGTGTTGGGTCTTTAAAAAAAATGAGTTCTGGCATTTCCTCATCACTGGAAATGATTCCCATGTCCGCAATTGAGTGAAGGGCAGTGGAGATGAGAAGGCAGATTATGCTAAAAAATAAAGGAGAGGAGAGATTGTTTGCAGCTTAAAGGGTACGCTTCATTTCTCTTCATTTACTCTGAATTACCCCCAGAGTCCCCTGGGATGCTTGTCTTGCCTGGTGCCCTTCAGTTCATTCTACAGAGCCTTGAGAAGTTCACACTTACTTTTACCCTACAGGAAACTGAAGACCCATGGCAAGCAAAGGTTATGTAAAGTTAAACGAATTCCGTCTCCACACCAGCTGTTAACCCGCGGTACATAATAGAGGGATTGTGAGGGTGGAAATGGTGTTCAAATACACATTATTTAAACTGGCAATCATTGTGTGCACCACAATTTTACTGCATGAAATTACAGTTGCAGTTTGTTGCGTAACCAGAGATATGTAGCACTTTTTAACTAAACTCTCCTTGAATTTTGTTCCAGCCAGATCTAATGACATAACAAAATTATAGCATATGATCTCTGCGATACAAAAATCATAGACAGAATCACAGAATCTGTTATAAAATGGAATTAGCTATGTCACATCTATATGTGGCAGCACGGTGCTGTTGTGGGTAGCACAACAGCCTCACAGCAAGAAGGTCGCTGGTTTGAGCCCCGGCTGGATCAGTTGGCATTTCTGTGTGGAGTTTGCATGTTCTCCCCATGTTCGCGTGGGTTTCCTCCGGGTGCTCCTGTTTCCCCCACAGTCCAAAGACTTGCGGTTCAGGTGAATTGAATAAGCTAAAATGGCCGTAGTGTATGTGAGTGTGTGAATGAGTGTGTGGGTGTTTCCCAGTGTTGGGTTGTGGCTGGAAGGGCATCCGCTGCGTAAAATGTGTGCTGGATAAGTTGGCGGTTCATTCTGCTGTAGCCACCCCAGATTAATAAAGGGACTAAGCCAAAAAGAAAATGAATGAATGATATCTATATGTTTTGCATTCACGTATACGGTGTAATTTACATTACGTACTGTACATTTTCAGTTTCTGGTATCTTATCAAATAAGCACAAGACTACAATAAATTCCTTTCCAGAGCTGACCTAATCACTTCAGAAGCATTTTACCCATTCATGTGTCAAAAACAGGTTACACTTTACTTTAAGATGACATATACAGAGTAACTATTCATTTAACCCTTGTGCACTGTTCAAATTTACTATCCTTTCGTCATGTTCAAGATGAAAACATCATCAGATAATTTTTTTTTTCAATTTTCTTTTGCATAAATCTGTTAATCTACCTCAGTCCTGATCAAAACTACTAAATGTTTTTTTTTTTTTTTAATTACAGGATTTTATCTCTTTAATTGCCAAGTTCATAAATGATGCCACTGATTTGGTTGAAAAAAAAACACACACAAAATGACATTTTCAATTTAAAAAGTAATTGTGGACTGGATTTTTAAAAATCTTTTATCACAGTCTTGGACATGTGAATGCTTAGTAACTACACTGGCTTTGATACATTGTTAGATTTCCATTTCATTCCTTCCTAATTTACTGTTGGTGGCTGTTTTTGCTCCATTTGACTTCCATTATAACCACATGTGACGGTGCATAAATACACAAACATTGGTTTTAATTACTGTGTGTAGTTCTGAAAGCAAGGCTGCATGGTGGTGCAGTGCATAGCATATTTGCCTCACAGCATGAAGGTCACTGGTTCGAGCCTCGGCAGGGTCAGTTGGCGTTTCTGTGTGGAGTTTGCATGTTCTCCTCGTGTTGGTGTGGGTTTACTCCGGGTGCTCCGGTTTCCCCCACAAGTCCAAAAACCATGTGGTATAGGTGAATTGGGTAAGCTAAATTGTCCGTAATGGATGTGTGTGGATGTAAATGTATGCATATGTGTATTATTTTCTATAATATTATAAACTGTAAATACATCCTGTATTTATTATGCTTGTGTTTAAGATATGTGTTTCTTATGTTTTTATGTATGTATATATTTGCTTTCAGATATTTATTTTGATTGCAATTCTATTTGTGTGATGGCATGGACTTTTGCACCGCAGGGGGGTTCTAGGCAGGCTGGGGGGTTGAGGTGTGGATCTTGTTTTGTGTAATAGAAAGAAAATTTTAAAGATGCTGTGACCACTCACATGTAAATCAATACAAACTGAATCACACACACACACGCACACACACACACAAACACATACAAACACACACACACAAAATAGATCACAAATCAAAAGACTCAGTACACTAAAAATATCCACTTATTTAGGCTTTTGAATTGCATTATGGGACCTTCATCTGTCTTTCAACAACTTTTAACCCTGAAAAGTGACTTTTATAAGCATTTTTAATAGTTTTACAGTTTTTTTTTATGATTGCCTAAGCACAATTTAGAAATTAAGGCTCATTTTGTCAAAACACTACACACAATTTACACATCCACACACACACAAACAGCAGAACACATCAGATCTTTTGCTAAATGAAACACTATAACAAAACATACATTTAACACTGTACAGAACACACACGCCTCATTCAATAGAAATCTGTTTGCTCCATTTACACATTGCGGTATTCAATCTTAAACACTCGTATCATTTTTAACTGACTAATACTGATATAATCAGGGTTTGAGAGATATTGCTATAAAGTACATGAACATACTGTATTCACCAAACAGTGATAGACTGATAGGTAAATATTGCCCTGTAATAACAAACCATACAACAATGTAAAGCATATTTATTCCGCTTTCTGGTGATGTATACATTTCAATGTAAAAAAAAAATCCATCCCCTGTCTCCTGTTTACCAATCTTCCTCACTTTCGTGCTTCCTCTTCCATACTGCAACATAGGCTTATTTATTGAAGATTAATATTTATAGCTCCTGTAAAACATATTTATTTAAGACTACTATTTATAGCTATACTACTGTAAACATGTTTATTGAAGACTAATAGTTTATACCTATTGCTTTTTTATTGTGGTTCCAGCTGATTGATGTGCCTACAGTTTTGTAGTGTGTGCACACCTGATAGCTGTGTTTAACCTATGGTTCATGTGTGTGTTCATTTGAAGGCCTTTGCTTTGAAATTGCAAGAGAATTTCATAATGAAAAATTTCTGTGTCAAAAGCATCCAGGTGTATTTAGTGATTTGAATATCATTGTCTGTAATGTTTTGCAAAAAGTGTGAAGCTGACAATGTGCTTACAGTTGTGCAGATCCAGCCTTGTGTTTTGCTCCTTGAGAGTATACGGTTTTGCTAATTGTGGGAAAGGTTTAGTTTTAGTGTGTTAGCAATCATAAAAAACTGTAAGTGATATATTTTCTGGGTTTGTGTTGCAAAAACCTGGTAATAAGCTGCCATTCCATTTTCTGTTATTTTAACAACTTAAGGCCGGCTGTAACACGAGGAGTGACACAGACAATTGAAGTTCGGATCCAAGTGCAGGTTTAATCAAAGAAATGCTCAACACAGGTGCAAACAGATGTATAAAGGCAGTCCAGAATCGTAGTCAAATACATGCGAGAGGTAAGAAGGCAGGCAGCAGACAGGGAGAACTAGATAAACAAGACTAGGGTCAAAACACAGGAAAACAAGACTAAGGAAACGCGTTGAATTGTCACTTTACAGATAACAAGACTCGGCAAGGGAAGTGAGTGTGTGTGCTGCTTAAGTAGTGTGTGTAATCAGTCTGACAATCCTCAGGTGGTGCAAGTGTAATCAGTAGAGACTTTGAGCAGGTGTGAGTGTGTGTTACATGACTGAATATGTAGTCCATTTACAAGCAGATTTGTAGTCCTTATGTGCAAACCAGCGATCTAGGGAGTTATGATCACTGGTGACCGTGACACTGGCTCACACTGCGATTTAAAAAAAAAGTATAATCCTGAATGATTGAAGCATGTCAGACTGCACAAACATGGCTCCCATGTCACACTGTAAGATCTCAGCTGTCCTAAAGTTAGATTGAACGACAATGAAGATGCGCCAAACACAAAAGAAAATGCTCCCGGAGTTTGACGTCATACACCCTTCACACTTTCACTATTCTGTGTTCTGAAATGATTCCTCACAGCAAAAGTAAACATCCTGTAGCGGCAATTTTGATTATGGCATGTCTCAATAATAAAACCAGGAAGAAACAAACAGTGTTGACATTCCCCCGTGGTCGTTTGAATTGTCGCATGAATCACGTTATCAAATTCGGAACTCCTATTGGTTCTTGCATTGACGCTCATCGCAGCTGTTGTCACACTGCAGGAAAGTGTATGAAACCTTCTGACACTGCCAGAACTCCATTGGAGGAAAAATCTGATCACAAGGGGCACTAAGCGGCTAACTGTATACATGTCAAACCAGCAATCAAAGATGACAGATTTTAGCCTAGGATTTCAGGACTCTTTTGGAATTTCCCAAATTTGTCTCAGATGACAGAATCATGGGTGATATCTCAGTGTAAGCAAGGCTTTAGTTCCCTATATTGTTTCTTAAACAATATCTTGTCTCAAACTACTGAAATGTTAATAAAAGTCACTTTGTTAAACTGTAGAGTTGAATTTTCAACATCAAAAGTCGTCAGAGCAGAGATCAAGCTCCCAAAATGAAATACAGAAATAGTTATTTAACAGATAGTTTTACAGTGTTAATGCCCCCAAATATAAAAAACTGACATTTAACCACTTCAAAACATTAGGTTTTACACATTTGCTGACAAGACTTTTTTTAATCTTTTAAAATAATAATCAGAATAAGATTGTTGTAAATATACATTGCTGTTATATTGGATGATGGTGGATCATTCACTCTGCTTTTGTTTTCACAAAGGTTGTGTGCAAGATACTTTACTTGCATTTAATTTGCATTCTGTCTGTGTAATTGTTTTGAACATCTGTACTTTGCACTGAGCAACATTGTGCTTTTTGTGGCAGCGCTCAGTGGTACAAGTTAATGTGCTTTTGTAATATTCTGACAAGATCCTATGAATATTTTAGGATGAAGTTGTTTCCTTGGGTAAAATTGACTTGGACATTTCTGACATTTTTATGCTTTCTTTGACCTCTCCACTCAGGATAGCAGCTAGGGAAAGGAATGGGACTTGCAATGTTCTGCTGAACCAGAGAGAGCAGTCACATGACGGCTCATAATGAGGAAAAGATGGAATTTTCCAGATCAAACACTCTCAGAAATTAAGGTACAAAATCTGTCACTGGGGTGGTACCTTTTCAAAAGGTATATTTTTGTTCCTAACAGGTCATCAAAGGTACATATTAATAAATAAAAAGTCCAATTGTGTACCTCATAAACAGAGATGGGCAAAAATACATTGAAATGTATTTTAAAATGAAATACCTCCATTTTATTTGTATCAAAATACACTACAAAATACAGCAGCTACAAATGTTTTAAAATAAAATACTGCATTTTTGCATTTTAAAAATACTACAAAATAATTTTACAAGTTAGCATGAACCTTCTTTGCAAATCTTCCATGAATAGGCCAATTCGATCAATCCCTTCACTGTTAAACGTGAAGTAAACTATATTTGATAGCAACAGCTTTTCTCTGAGCAAGATTTAGCAGATTCTCCGCCACCTCGTTCACCTCTACTCTTACAGTACATGAGTCGAAATCTAAAACATTTTTTACTTGTTTAAAAAAAATTACATTTCCTTTTTTTGTTTTGCTTAAATTTTCCATTTTCTTTGTTTATTTAATATATTTTTTTTGTACAAATTTCATACAGAAAGCCCCGTTCAGTGTTAAGTGCAGATAATGAGTTATAACAAGTTATAATAAGTTTTTAATTTTTAAATGAATTTTTTTCACATAATGTTTCATAAATCTTTTTTTTTTTTGGAATTGAACTCTTCAATACTTCAATACATTTCTGAAAGCTAAAAAAAAACTCCAGTTTTAGTAATTTCCATATGTAATTTCCATATTATTTCTTCAGTGCACAACATAAAAACATGCTATCTCAAAATTACTAAAAATGGAGTTATCAATCTTTTTAAATAAACTCTTTGTATACAGTTGAAGTCAGAATTATTAGCCTCCCTTTGATTTTTTTTTTTTTTTAATATTTATTAAATATGTATTATTAATCCTGACTTCAACTGTATATCCTGCTGATGCCATATAACCAGAATCAGGTGTGTTTGACTAGTCTGTACTGAATTGCTGTATTATTAAATAATAGTGTTTCAAATATTATCTCACTTTGACATCTTTAGGCAGACATCTTTCCTCTTCATTAACTATACTGACATTTAAACAACCAGAGAAGTATTGTAGATCGCCATGATGTGATGCATAATTTCCTTCCATAATACAAGCATTGACCACATTTTTCATTCATTCATTCATTCATTCATTCATTTTCTTTTTGGCTTAGTCCCTTTATTAATCTGGGGTCGCCACAGCGGAATGAACCGCCAACTTATCCAGCACGTTTCACACAGCGGATGGGAAACATCCACACACTCTTATTTACACTCATACACTACGGACAATTTAGCTTACCCAATTCACCTGTACCGCATGTCTTTGGACTGTGGGGGAAACCGGAGCAAACCCATGCGAATGCAGGGAGAACATGCAAACTCCACACAGAAATTCTAACTGACCCAGCCGAGGCTCGAACCAGCAACCTTCTTGCTGTGAGGTGTCAGCACTACCTATTGCGCCACCGCGTCACCCCACATTTTTCAATATAAATGAATTTTCTGTTCGAGTCTTAAGTCTAGGCAAATAACTGAAAAAGCTCCAATCAGAGGCTGCATTTTTATGATGTAATCATGTAGACTTCTTACAAAGTATTTTACACTATTTTGAAACTACAAAAATACAAACACTAAAGTATTTTGATACAAAATATTAAGCCATTTTCATAAACCCCATAAAATACAAATTACAAAATGCATGTTTCATAAATACTGCCCATCCATGCTCATAGTACAAGTAAACCTTAAAGTACAAAAGTATACCCTGAAGGTACTAATGTTCATGTACAGAACAAAGTGTACCTGTTGAAAAGGTGACAGTTTTTTTACCTTTATTTCTGAGTGTGTATATTTCCTTTGAGATGCTAATGAATAACTTTCTCCAGGCATTACAGACCTAGTTGTAAACAATCTTTCCAAACTCCCCTTGAATATTTTTGCATTCAGTTGGAGGATTTTGCAATTGATTATTAACATGTATTGCATTGTACAGTGTTATGAAGTGTGTTCCGTGAGCTTAACTTTAAAGAAAGAGCTTAATACCTTCTTTATGATATTAATTATGAGCGGGTATCTGCTTAATTCCAGCTGCCATATTCATTATTTTTTTCCCATGCAATGTGTAGGATGTTTCTGCATATATTTACATTCTGCAGAAAACTAAATTCGCTCTCTCTGGGAGTTTCAGCTGTTACTCTGTTTGATGTAAAGGTTATCTTGACGGAGCAGCAGACATTTTCAACGCCTCCGTGCAAGTCTCGACGTGTCTCCTTCGTGCCTCAGTGTGGAGCATCGTCTGGTCTGAATATTATTAAGCCCCCTTAGCGTTTGAAACTAAGCTGGTGCTAATGAAAGCCTGCGAAACAGGTGCATTCTAATGACACGTCGTCTATGCTGTTCCCATGGAGATCTAAAAGCAAACATTTGTAGTAATGATGAGCTCTGATTTCTGAAGTATTTTGTTTGTATCTAATACGAGCACCAGTAGAACAAGGCTCAAGTAAATCAGCAAACCTTGCGCAAGCCATTAAATTCCCTCTGCAAAATGTCAACTTGGTGTAACAGCAAAATAGCCAAAAAAAAAATGCTTGCTAGCTTAGAAATGCTCTAATTATGCCAAAGAATGCACTAAAATACTGAATGCAAAATCAGTGTGCAGTTTTATTCCTTGTTAACATTTAAAATGAAAAACAAGTTCGGAGATACATTTTTGCCAATATATTGATGCAAAGCAAAGTATATAGTTGAAGTCAGAATTATTAGCCCCCTCTTTGAATTTTCTTTTCTTTTTTAAATATTTTGTTTAACAGAGCAAAGAAATTTTCACAGTATGTCCGATAATATTTTTTCTTCTGGAGAAAGTCTTGTTTGTTTTATTTTGGCTAGAATACAAAACAGTTTTACATTTTTTAAAAAACATTTTATGGTCAAAATTATTATCCCCCTTTAAGCTATATATTTTTTCAATAGTCTACAGAACAAACCATCGTTATACAATAACTTGCCTAATTACTCTAACCTGCTAGTTAACCTAATTAACCAAGTTAAGTCTTTAAATGTCACTTTAAGCTGTATAGAAGAGTTTTGAAAAATAACTAGTCAAATATTATTTACTGTCATCATGGCAAAGATAAAACAGAAATTGGGGAAAAAATAAACAGGGGGGCTAATAATTCTGACTTCAGCTGTAGATGTATATGTCAATATGAGCTGTGAACTTTCCTCTCAGTTACATTATACATGCATCAAAATAACAGTGATGAGAAAATAGCAGTAAAAAAGCATCTGATCATCATGATATAGATATGTTTACCCAAGCTCCTATTTCACCTGCATTATGTCAATAGTTGAGGTAATAAAAAAAATCTCTTGTGAGAGTTTGATTATAAAGTACTGTATATTTGAGACTACAGACGATTAAAAGATTATGTGCACTTCAGTTCAGTTGCATTTACATTGAATGAACTTGGATGTGCCTCAACCACACTTATCAACAAACTGATAGGTGTGAACTAAATGACCCTTTTATATGGTGGCCCAGAGAGCTAAACATGCGGCAGATAAAGAAATTTAAATAAATTCATGTTTATTTCTATAGCGCTTTAACAATATATATTGAGTCAAAGCAGTTTAACATAGAAGTTTTAGTAAATTGAAATGGTGTCAGTCCATTTTTCAAAGTTAAAGTTCTGTTTAATTCAGTTCAGTGTGGTATAAATTTCACAGCTGAAAGTCCAAACACTGAAGAGCATAACCATTGATGCGCAAGTCCCCACCAAACAAGCCAGTGGCGACAGGGGCAAGGAACAAAGCTCACATGCAATTACAAAAACACATGCAATTACAAAAAACGGCAGCAAATTAAGAAAAGATCTTCATCCATTTGACAGCACATGCACTGCATTTTCAAGACAAAAAGAACGGAACACAAAGAAAATGTTTCAAGGGGACATAAAAACGTGACAATCGCTGCTGTGCTGTGACTATTGCTAAGTGATATTTGAAAGGTGAGTTTTTGCTTGTTTATTAATATCCTGATTCCTGTGTCTTTAGTATTTATTAACCTAAACAACAATAACCTAAATAGCCAGGTTCGTCATGTTGAAGGGTTTCTTCATAGGCGGAGGGTGATCAAACTCCAGGGTAAGGCTAACATATGCGCTGCCCTTTAATGCATTTAAAAAGATTTGCGACCGCCTTCTTTTAACAATAGCACCGCCTATCAACAAAGGTATATTATATTCAACACGCACATTAAATTATTTTATTAAACTAACCCACTGATCTACACTACCGGTCAAAAGTTTGGAGTCAGTTTATTTATTTTTTATTATTATTATTAATTTTATTAAAAAAATTAATTAAAATTATGCTGTTCATCAAGGCGGCATTTATTAAATATAAAAAAGTTTTTAAATACTTATTTATTAAATTTTTTATTACTTACTGTAGGCAGTTTCAAATGAAATTATTACTCCTTGTTGCTTTTATTACTATTACCAATAATAATAATAATAACAATAATAATAATTAATTTCTGAAGGATCGTGTGACTTAGAAGACAGAAGTAAGGTCGCCTCTCGACGCGCCGGCCCTGGGAATATGAAATCATTCTCTTTTTCACTAGGCCATTTGAAACCAAACTTGTAATTCAGCAATAAATATTTGACCTTTAAAATGTAAAACTCCAAAAGATTGCCTAAACAATATTACTACACTACAGGCTAGACTACGTTACAGTGAAACTACCAATTTCAGTTAATGCTGAAAACAAGTTAAACCAGTGTAATATATTAGTATACCCCTCTCGTAATACTTATTTGTCATTTTATTACTTATGTCCTTGACCAGCAAATCAAAATAGTCCGCTGGCCAGCACTTTTGGTTTGGTTTTCAGAGCAGCTGCGAACTCCAGTAATAAACAGCGCTCATCAGTGCAATGTGCAGGGTTGGACAATTGCATTTTTGTGCGGAGGGGGACTTTAAATTTGATTGACAAACTTACAATAGCTAAAGTGTTGTGTTAATCATCAACATTAAATTACATTTATATTACGCCTTACACCCTTTACATGTTTTCAATGCATTTTTTTTCTTTGCTGCTATCTCTGTGGTCTCTGGCCAGGGGGAGGCTAAGCCTTCCCCAGCCTTACACACACTCCGCCTATGGGTTTCCTTGAAAAATTTTTGTTTTGTTGTGAGAAAATGCAGCTTGTTTTCGTAAAATGTTTGCGTTGTGAGAAAATGAAGCGCATTTTTTAAAAATGTGTTTGCACTGTGAGGATTTGCAGCACGTGTGCTGTCCAACTGATGAAGATCTTTTCTCAATTTGCTGCCATTTTTTGTAATTGCACATGTTTTCTTAAATTGCAGCACATTAAGCTCTCTCGGCCACCATACTTTTACCATGGGTGTGGCCATTTGAGTTCTCAATGGGTATTAGCAATGGATGTGTACATCAATGCTGAGGAACTGTACTATTCAAGGTCTTTAATAAAGTCTTGTCCCCGTAAGAACTTTGGTCAGCTTACTTATTGTACTGTATGCCACCCAAGTATGGTTAAGCCAATTACAGCAAAATCTAACACTATCTATAGTAATAAATGAATGAATTGCTTATCTTTGTATGACAAATTGTTATTACAGTTCTGAACGGTTTTTTATGTTATTTTGGTGTTACATCATACATTAAAAGTCAATTGAATATAGAATAAAAACAGATTTTATTAGATTTTATTAGATATATTATGATGAAGACAGTAGGGCAGAGAATATAACATCTCTCTATACTGATATAAATATACATTTATTACTTACAGTATATCGTGTGATAGGAAGTAAAAGATTATGTTACACTCTGTCTTGTAAGCTATGACATTGATGCATTGCTAGCTGCTATAGAAGCAAAGGGTCAAGGTTTGGCTGGTCATCTTGATGCTGTTGAAGAACTGCTGGTAAATACTGACAAATAGTAAAAAACATAGTTTGAATGAATCTCTTTTTTTTGCATGACAAATTCACTTTACAGTACAGAATGGCTCTACTAGCTTTTATGGACGTTTTATTTAGATGATTATTGAGAAAGCCTAAATAACCAGCTGACAAACGAAAGTAGACGGAATCAGAACCAACAAATAAGTGATTTTGATAGTTTTAGGCTTTGAAGTTCAAGTTTCTGAAAAAGTTTTGTAAACAAAATGATTTTAGCCTTCAAAATTAAAGGTAAATTATGTAATTTTTGCCACTAGAGGGCGTATATTCACAACAAACAAATGCATTTTGCATGACTTCGTGACTGAGTCTGGAATCATATGGCTCGTTTCCACTGACTGGTACGGTACGGTACGGTACGGTTCGGTTTGGTACGGGAGACGATGACGCTTTGTATATAAGACCCTACACCAATCAATCTGTGGCGGAACGAGAGCTATCATGTGCCTTTCAGCTAACTTATGTACTTAGCAGATGCAAGTCAAACACTTAAGCATTACAGAATAGCATGATGGCAGAGGAAATGTAGCGTGGTGTTGTGCTACTCCTCATCAGCAGAAAAAAAATATTGCACAATGCAATATTTGTGATAAGAAAGTCATACACAGCAACAATACAAGCAACCCTTTTAAACACTTCCAGACAACACACCCTGAAACTTATAAAGAAGCAAAACAAAAACAAGCTGCCCAGTGTTTGTCTGCTCAGTCTCCATCTGTCCAACAAAAGACGTTACTTCAGAATTTTGAAGAAGGCAAATCCTATCTGACATACTCTCTCTCTTTCTCTCTCTCTCTCTCTTTCTCTCTCTCTCGTTACCATTAGGTAAATAATAATATATATAAAAGTGTATATGTGTAGTGTCTGTATACATACTGTATATGCGTGCAGTGTTAATATGCAATATTCGCTATGTTACAGGACATGGTCCATGTCACCATTAAAAAATGCTTATTTCTCTGGATTTTAGGATTGTTTTAAACATTTGGGATGATGTAACTACATAAGTTAGCAAAATAAATAGCACAGGTTTAGTGTTTGGACATTTTAATGAAAAAAATCGTACATAATGTGCCTTACAGTAAGTAATGTCTGCACAACACAATATGTTTTGCTTTCTTCAATACATGTGTTTTTACTTTGATGATAGTCTTATTATTTTGGACCCCATAGACGTTTATTGTATGGGCAAAATGTAATGTCTAATTATTTTGTTCATCTAAAAAATCATAGTTTTTTTTACCTTTAAGACTTCTGACTGCATTACATGGTGCAAATGATGACCTTGAGATCTAATGTTTTAGATTGTACCCTTTACAAGGAGTTAAAGAGAATGGAAAATAAATAAGACTGACAAATCAATGAGAGTACTCATTCAATTATTTATCCAGTATACTATTTCTACATTTGCTTCTTTTGGGTCTTTGTGTGCATCCACGGGCTTTCTACTCATCAAAGATTCATGGCGGGGAATATATTTTTTTCTCCATATTTTCATTATCTGCAATCTTTAACAAGTGCATCGATCCATTCCACTTCCCCTTCTACCTGCTCAGCCGAGCCGTATGTGGTATCGGGTGTCTGGACTCGGAGCCCAGGTAGCAGAAAATTAGACGGTAAAACCTCACAAGTGGCACTTTTGTTTTTTGCATTCAGACGCCGCAAATGATTCTACGGTGAAAATCCCTCCCTCCTGTCGGTCTCTTCAGGATGTGTGTTTTCTTAATGATGCTGGAGACGTGGGTTTAGTTCACCTGTGAAGCTCGCTGTGAAGCAGCTGTTTAGAGGAGGCTTGTCTTTCAAAGGAAGGACAATAAGTCAGTTTCAATGTGCTGGAATATAAGCGGAGAATAAGAAAGAACGGGAGCTGCGTCAGTCAGCAGTGATAAGCCGATAAACCGCTTGTCTCCAGAGAGCAGAGACTTACTCATTCTTGTGTGATCATACACATGAGCATAATTGAGTGTGTGTGCGAGAAATAAAAAGAGGAGGGTGTTGAGTGGGTGAGGGAACATGTGCTTGGCGGAATGCATTGGACACTTTCAGACTACCAGCAACATGACAGCATTTTCTCACTCTGTCATTGGCTTTTCGGAGTGAGTGTGTGTTTGTGTATGTCTTATACCTTCAGCTGGCACAAGTCTCTCTCTCTCTTTCTCTCTCTCAAGTCTTGAGCAGGGAGCCTTAGGGTCAGTCTGTAATCTACAGCTATAGAGTTTCCTCCAGAAGATGAAAGAAAGTCAATATGGAGTCAAAGATATACAGCCATCACTAATGGAGTCAGGCAAAGAAAATGGCAGATATATACACAGATGCTAATGTGGCAGGCGATCAAGAGTGAGTCTCTCCCTGCTGAAAAGGCTAGGATTTATGAGGTATTTGTGGTAGGTGCTGCAACAAAAGGGATTTGGTAACTAACTTTCAAACCTAATGATTAAAAAGTATGGGTAGGATGATCTGTGGTATCTTATCTGTTAGTCTAAACCTTGACATTTATTCATTTAGCATAAATTTGTTATTTAAAAATGAGGAACATTGTAAATAATTTACATTTAATTAAGTCACAATTATATAAGTTTATTAGTATGAGATAATTTGCTATGTAAACAATCTTGATGATATGTAAAAATGTATATATTTGATCTTACTGGTCAGTATTTTACAATGTTATTTCATGGCAATTCGTAACTTTTTCATTCAGTGGCTAAAATTCGTATGAATTTGTGTGATTTTATTCGTATAATTTAGGTAAATGTTTTAGGGGTAAATGTTTTAAAATCTCCTTTAAAAATTTTTTTACAAGTTAGTACACTTTGCTCATCCCCCAATGACAGTTAACTGGGTTTAGGGGTGGGGTTTGTTGCCACAAACTGAACATTTAGTACGACTGAACTTGTATGAATTCATATTCAGGCTCATTATGAAAATGTAGCCCTATATACATTTCATGAGAGCGCCAAATATGTCCCAGGACGTATGTTTATTTGCAGCTTTTGTTTTCGCGAATCCACCAGAGACGGCTGTGTATGGTTTTTCAGATCTCTGATTTCTCTCGCAAGTGCCACTTCAAATTCACCAGAGGCCGCTGTCGACTCACTGACTGACTCACTGACTGACTGAATGACCAGCCAACCAATTCCCCTGTTCACCCCTTTCCCTAAACCCAACCGATATTAAAAAGCACTGGTTGACCAGCCCCCACCCACTTCCCTGGCACATGTACAGGTAGGAAAGGTAGCACATGCCTTTTTCTCTTAGATAAAGAGCCCCCTGCTCTTCAGTACATGATCGTCCAACAACAACCCCCTGCGCCCCTTCCGCTTTTCAGTTCACAGGAATCACCCCACCCCACCCCACTTTAGTTTGCGAACATCCACCACCCACCTCTCTTTAGTTTGTGATTGTCCAGCCATACCACTAATCCCCTCCCAACTGCCTGCTTTTCAGTTCACGATCGCCCCCACCCCTCCCTCCCATTGTTCAATTTATGATCGTTCACACCCACCCCACCCCCCCACTCTTCAGTTAGCAATCGTTCAACCACCCAACCACCGGTCAGCTGCTAGTACGAAAGGAACTGCGTCAAAGTGTCCCATATTGTTCATTTTAAAGACAAAATGCGCCATACATACTTCTGGCTACATAATTTGCGATCTCCAGTCATGTATATAGGGGTACATTTTCAGAATGAGCCTATGTTGCAAATTAGCACTAATCTGACAAAATGTAAAGTAGCTACTTTCCTTTTGATGTCAGGCTGGGAAAATCAGTCATGTTTTTTTTATTTCTCACCAATATCTGCCATGGATATTGTTACACACGGTATGTGATATGAAATTGCATGTATTTACATCTGATTTGGATCATTGCAAATCCAATATGTATCTGATATCTTGCCATCTGACCTACTATGTCTAAATACACATATCTGCTTCTACTGCTGTTCATGAATGTTTCATGAATATGACTACTTGTTCTTGTATTATTTTTTAAAGGAAGCACAACTCAGTGTGACTGTTAGACCTTCGTGCATTCAATTTGCTTGTCTTTGCTCACTCTTACACTCCGACTGTTTAAGCAAATGTTTCATTGACCTTTAGATGTTTATAAGAACAAGAACATGGACTGCATCTGAAGTAGGATAGAAGCTGTCTTTTCAGCCATATAACTATCCGTCCTCTCATTCACCCACCCACTCATGCAATCAGCTGTCTAACTGTTCTTTCTCCGATCCATCCATCCATCCATCCATCCATCCATCCATCCATCCATCCATCCATCCATCCATCCATCCATCCACCCATCCAAATCCAATTCATTCATCCATGCATCCATCCATCCATCCATCCATCCATCCAAATCCAATCCATCCATTCCAATAATCCCAATTCAACCCAATCTAATCCATCTATTCCAGTCACCCAAATCCAACCCATCCATTCAAATCCTCCAATCCATCCATTCCAATCATCCCAATCCCATACAATCCACCCATTCCAGTCACCCCAATCCATTCAAATCCAATCCAATCCATCCATTCCAATTATCCCAGTCATCCATCCATTCCAATCACCCCAATCCATTCAAATCCAATCCAACACAATCCAATTCACTCATTCCAATTATCCCAATCATCCCAATCATCCATCCATCCCAATCCAATTTATCCATTATACACCCAATCCAACCCAGTTCAATCCAATCCATCTATTACAACCATCTATCCCTCCCAGTCCAATCCAATCCATCCATTCCAATCATCTCAATCCAATCTAATCCAATCCATCCATTCCAATCCTCCAATCCATCCATTCCAATCATCTTAATCCAATCCAATCCAATCCATCCATTCCAATCATCTATCCATCCCAATCAAACCCAGTTCATTACAATCCATCCATTCCAATTTTCTCAATCATCAATCCATCCCAATCCAATCCATCCATTCCAATCACCCCAATCCATTTAAATCCAATCCAATCCATCCATTTCAATCATCTCAATCATCCGTCCATTTCAATCATCCCAATTATCCATCATCCTAATCCAATCCAACCCATCCATTATTCATCCCAATCCAACCCAACCCAATTCAGTCCCATCCAATCCATTCATTCCAATCATCCCAATCCAATCTATTCCAATCCATCCATTTCAATCCTCCAATCCATCCATTCCAATCATCACAATCCAATCCAAATCAACCCATCTATTTCAATTACCCCAATCCATTCAAATCCAATCCAATCCATCCATTCCAATTATCCCAATCATCCATCCATTCCAATCATCTCAATCATCCATCCATCTAAATCCAATCCAATCTAATATCAATTATCTATCCCAATCCAACCCAGTTTAATCCAATCCATCCATTCCAATTATCTATTCATCCCAATCCAATCCAATCCATCCATTCCAATCATCCCAATCCAATCTAATCCAATCCATCCATTTCAATCCTCCAATCCATCCATTCCAATCATCTAAATCCAATCCAATCTAATCCATCCATCCCAATCCAACCCATTTCATTCCAATCTATCCATTCCAATTATCCCAATCATCCATCCATCCCAATCCAGTCTAATCCAATACATCCATTTCGATCTCCCCAATCCATTCAAATCCAATCAAATCCAATCCATCTATTTCAATTATCCCAATCATCCATCCATTTTAATTATCCATCCACCCTAATCCAATCCAATACATTCATTATTCGTCCCAATCCAACCCAATTCAATCCCACCCAATCCATTCCAATCATCTCAATCCAATCAAATCCAATCCGTCCATTTCAATCCTCCAATCTATCCATTCCAATCATCCCAATCTGTTCCATCCATTCCAATTATTCCAATCCATCTATTCCAATCCATTCAAATCCAATCCAATCCAATCCATCCATTCTAGTTATCACAATCATCCATCCATTACAATCATCTCAATCATCCATCCATCTCAATCCAATCTCATCCAATCCATTTATTCCAATCATCCCTCCATCCATCCTAATCCAATCCATCCATTCCAAACATCCATCAGCAAGTTCTACAACTAATAAATAACTGTTCTCCTGTACCAATGTAAACAGAAAATAGTTGACTTTACTTAAAGGTGGAATTCATCCAAAATGTAACTCAAAAGTTTATCTCCCTCAAGTGATTTCAAACTTTTATTTCTTTTTTTAAACAAAAGAAAAAAAGCTTAAGCCATTAGCTTCCATATTAGGAATAACAAATACCATGGAAGTCAGTGTTGCTTTTAAAGTGTTTACTTAAAAAGTGTGTAAGCCCATTAATTTAATAATTAAGTCGACAAACAATGTGCATAATTGCACAAATTAAATTAAATCAGTTTAACAGTGAGTATTTTACAGTGTGTATATGTGAAGAAAGGGCAATGAAAAGTCAGTAAATCAAAGCATTTTAAGGCAAGGCCAGATAAACTCAATTATTCCCGATGCATTTTTTGCTTCATTTGCATTTGCATTTGTTTAATTTTAAGTTTTAAAAGTTATTTGAAGTACATTTCATTATTTTATGAACATAATTCATTATATTTAACAAAGACAACCCTCTGATTTAGCAGGCTCTAACATTCTTGGGATTTCCAGTTACTTTTATCATCACTCCATCATTCCCACATACAATTTCTTCCCACGTTCTCATTCAATAAGCTGCTTCCCTAAGGTTTACATGCAGCACAATAGGGAAGACAAATCAATTGTGACTTAATGCCAACTCTGTAGTATATGTAGAAACACCCTAAAGCCTACAACCAGTCTGGGAATGAGGCTTTACGGTGGCCTAGGTTGATCTGTCTAGCGGTGTGAACAACCCAGAACATCTAAACCCAGAGTTTACATTTTAAACCACTGTTTCATAATGTGATCCATCACCTGAACTTAACTCGGTCAGAACACCCTGAAGTTCATGCCCATTAATACCCAAGGTTCAGTCCTATAGGTTCATATGCTTTAGACTCCAGTGTGAATAGTTTTTTCTTTCTTCCTTTTTTTTTCTTTCTAATCTGTTTGTCTGTCCAGTTGCCTGTTGGTTGATGTATCTATCCATCCATTTATCCACCTGTTCATCCACCTGCCCATCCACCCATCCATTTGTCCATTCACCCACTTGTTCATCCATCCATCCATCCATCCATCCATCCATCTTTTTGTTTATTTATTCATCCATCCATCCATGCATTCACCCATCCTTTTGTCCATTTATTCATCTGTCTGTTCATCCATCTATCCATCCATCCATCCATCCATCCATCCATCCATCCATCCATCCATCCATCCATCCAATTGTTCATTTGTTCATCCATCCATCCATCCATTCATCCATCCATCCACCCATCCATCCTTTTGTCCATTTATTTGTCCCTCCATCCATCCATCCATCCATCCATCCATCCATCCATCCATCCTTTTGTTCATTTATTCATCCATCCATCCATCCATCCAATTTGTTCATCTGCCTGTCCATCCACCCATTCTTTTGTCCATTCAGCCTCTTGTCCATCCATCCACCCATCCATCCTTTTGTCCATTTATTTGTCCATCCATCCATCCAATTTGTTAATCGACCTGCCCATTTATCCATCTATTTGTCCCATCCATCAATTTTTCCATTCATCCACATCTCCATCCATGCATTTACCCATCCTTTTGTTCATTTATTTGTCCATCCATATATCCATCCATCCATCCAACCATCCTTTTGTTCATTTATTCGTCTGTCCGTCCATCCATCCATCCATCCATCCATCCATCCATTCTTACATTTGTCCATTTGTTCATCCATCCATTCATCCATCCATTCATCCACACATCAGTTTGTCCATTCATACATTTGTCCATCCATTTATTTGTCTGTCGATCCACACATCTATCCATCCATCTATCCATCCATCCATCCATCCATCCATCCATCTGCTTGTCTATCTGTTCTTTCTTTCTTTCTTTCTTTCTTTCTTTCTTTCTTTCTTTCTTTCTTTCTTTCTTTCTTTCTTTCTTTCTTTCTTTCTTTCTCTTTCGTCACCCCCTCCTCTCTTTTCTTCTCTCCACCACTCACAGATCATCAGGTTCCTAAAAGTAACACCTTCAGAATCAGCCGGGAGCAAAACAAGCAGCACACTGACAAATCCCCTTGCTCTCCCCACATCCCATAATGCCATCTGTTAGACAGCGTCTCCACGGTGATTAGGTCAGCCCCTGCTGCCTCTTATGCCTTCCGAGTGCTCGCTGGATTTGTGCCAGGCAGTTTGGAGTTTTTGAGAGACAGGTAAAAGATAAAACTTTATTTACTTTATCCAGAGGAGCCAGAGGACACGCTGCCCTCTCTTCCCAAAGGGTTTTGGCCCTGATTTGGAGACCCAGGGCAGAACAAGAGAGCCTGTGTTCTCTCTAACCAGCAGATTTAGCCTTGTTCTTTCCAATGATGCATTCCTGCAGCAAATGTAAGTCGGTACAAGTACATCAAACTCTGCTCTGCTCTTCATGTCAGCACCAAGGCTTGGCGGCTTTGATCTCGAGATTAATTAGTCGGAATAGTTTCATAAATTCTTTAGAATGTTGAATAAGCATGATTTTATAAGCTTGGGCAAACAAAATTCCAACAAATCTCTGAATGGGTTTTATGGAAATGAATGATTTCTTGTGCATTGGCATCCAAAAAGGTCAAGGTTTGGATGGTTAGCATGACCTTACCACATCTTTCTTTTAAGGCTGGGTATCGATTTGACACAAGCTTTCTATTTGTTTCTGATTTTAATTCTTAGTTTTAAAAAAAAGTTTATAGTTTTGAATATTTAGTTGTGTTATTGTTATTTTTTGGTTGAAATTAAACACCATTTGCGGTTGGAAGGGCATTTGCTGCATAAACATATGTCAGAGTAATTGGCGGTTCATTCCGCTGTGGCAACCCCTGATGAATCAGGCACTAGGGAAAAAGATAGTAAGTGAGTAAACGCTGTATATTGCATTTATTTGACTTATTCTAAACACCCTTTGTGGCTGGATGGGCATTTGCCGCATAAAACAGATGTCAGAATAATTGGCGGTTTATTCTACTGTGGCAACCCCTGATGAATCAGGCACTATGGAGAAAGATAGTAGGTGAGTAAACGCTGTATATTGCATTTATCTGACTTATTCGAAACATCATTTCTGGCTTAAAGGGCATTTGCAGCATAAAACGTGTCACAGTAATTGCCGGTTCATTACGCTGTGGCAACCCCTGATGAATCAGGCACTATGGAGAAAGATAGTATGTGAGTAAACGCTGTATATTGCATTTATTTGACTTATTCGAAACATCATTTGTGGCTAAAAGGGCATTTGCCGCATAAAACATATGTCAGAGTAATTGGCGGTTCACTCCGCTGTGGCAACCCCTGATGAGTCAGGCACTAGAGCGAAAGATAGTATGTGACTAAGCGCTGTATGTTGCATTTATTTGACTTATTCGAAACCATTTGCGGCTGGAAGGGCATTTGCTGCATAAAACATATGTCAGAGTAATTGGCGGATCATTCTGTTGTGGCAACCCCTTATGAATCAGGCACTAGAGCGAAAGATAGTAAGTGAGTAAACCCTGTATGTTGCATTCATTTGACTTATTCAAAACACCCTTTGCGGCTGGAAGGGCATTTGCCACAAAAAACATATGTCAGAGTAATTAATGGTTCATTCCGCTGTGGCAACCCTTGATTGTGGCAACCCTTGATGCATCAGGCACTAGGGCGAAATATAGTAAGTGAGTAAACGCTCACTTATTGTATGTTGCATTTTTACCTTATATATATATATACACACAAAAATACAAATACACAGGCCATGTTTTTAAAAGGTTTGAATTTAGCTTTTTTTGAGTATAGTTGAAGCTTACCTGAATAATTTTGAAAGGCTGTTCTTTTCTTTGACATCACAGCTAAAAATAGTTTCTAATTAACAATTTAGGATTGTGTACTTCTTTGCAGTGCCAGGTAGCAGCCGTGACGTCTTTGTTCTAACAGACTCCAGAGTCACATGATATTTTTACAGCTCAGCTCTTTTGGACCCTGCTGTGATGAACATGTCAAAAATGTGTTAGAAGTATTTTTTATTGGTTCATCAATACTAATAAATGTAACTGTTGATACTGCCTCCATCTCCAGGCACTTAACACTCCCTGTGAAGTGAGGCGGCATGATTGATTTGTTTCGGTAGTGTGAGGCATCTGGGTTTGATTTGATCCATTATTTAAACAGGTTAAAGCGTTTGTGCTGCCGTTTGAACATGTAGTTGTTAAAGTAATGCAGAAAGAAAAACATGTTGCAGTGGCATAAACACACACATTAGGATCTGTGCTTTCATATATAGATCAGAGTTGCAGTCCATGGTTGTGTTTGTTTGGCTATTTTGGAAATCTTTCTGTGCATCAGTTTTGTTTTGAGGGATTCTAGCTCTTGATGATCAATATCGAATTGGGCTGTATCAGTGACAAATGGAGGGAGAACAACCACAAAACTTTGACAAAAAAAGAGAAACAAAAGCTGATATAAATGAAAGACCAAAGGGAATTAAAGGAACAAAGAGAGCTACGTATGATGGAACATTTTTTTCAAGAACTGTTATGTGATGTTGACAATAACATTAATTGTCACATATGTGTTGTCAGTGTGTTTTGTACACAATTTTAATATACATAGATCAGGTTTTTTGGCTTATTTAAGCTGTCTTATAATATATGAATTGTGAAAATGCTTCTGACACAAAATCTGACGCTGAATAACTATTTCTCACATTTAAATTACTTATGCGACAGGTAATTTCATTACATGCCACTCATTTCTTTATGCTAATGTTGAGAATGGCACGAAATCCTTTATTATATACAGATTTAGAGTTCTTTCTTTCTTTCTTTCTTTCTTTCTTTCTTTCTTTCTTTCTTTCTTTCTTTCTTTCTTTCTTTCTTTCTTTCTTTCTGTTTATCTGTCCAGTTGCTTGTTGATTAATTTAACCATCTATCTATCCATCCATCCATTTGTTTTTTCTTCTGCATGTCAATCTGCTCATCTGTCTGTTATTCTGACTGTCCATCAATCTATCCATCCGTTTGTCCACATGTCCATCTATCTATCCATCCATCCATCCATCCATCCATTTGTTCATTCTTCCACTTGTCCAACTGCTCACCTGTCCGATATTTCATCCATCCATCCATCCATCCATCCATCCACCCATGCATCTGTTATTCATTCATACACACATACATCTGTCTATTCTTTTGCTTGTCCATCCATCCATCTGTCCATTTTTCCACATGACCATCCATCCCTCCATGCATCCAACCATTATCCATCCATCCAACCATTATCCATCCATTATGCATCCATCCATCCATCCATCATCCTAATCCATCCGTTTGTCCATCTGTTCATCTGCCAGTCATCTGCCTGTCTGTTCATTTCTCTTCGTCCACTTGTCCATCCATCCATCCATCCATCCGTGCGTCCATCCATCTATCCATCCATCCATTTGTCCGCTCTTTCGTCCATGCATCAATGCATGCATTCATCTGTTCCTCCACCCATCTATGTGTACTTCTGTCTATTCTTCCATCCGTTCTTCTGCCCGTTCATCCATCCATCCACCCATCTATCCTAATGCATCCGTTTGTCCATCTGTTCATCTGCCAGTCATCTGCCTGTCTGTTCATCTCTCTTCGTCCACTTGCCCATCCATCTATCCATCCATCCATCCATCCATCCGTCTGTCCATCCATCCATCCATCCATCCCTGCATGTCTGCTCTTCTGTACATCCATCCATTAATCTGTTCTTCCATCCATTAATGTGTACTTCTGTCTAATCATTTATTCTAATCCATCTTTTTGTCCATCTATTTGTCTGCCTGTCTATCTATTCATTCATTTGTTTGTATGTCCGCTTGTCCATCCCTCCATCCATCTATCCATTTGTTCATTCTTCCACTTGTACAACTGCTCACCTGTCCAATATTTCATCCATCCATCCATCCATCTGTTCATTCTTCCACTTGTACAACTGCTCACCTGTCCAATATTTCATCCATCCATCCATCCATCTGTTCATTCTTCCACTTGTACAACTGCTCACCTGTCCGATATTTCATCCATCCATCCATCCATCTGTTCATTCTTCCACTTGTACAACTGCTCACCTGTCCAATATTTCATCCATCCATCCATCTGTTCATTCTTCCACTTGTACAACTGCTCACCTGTCCAATATTTCATCCATCCATCCATCCATCTGTTCATTCTTCCACTTGTACAACTGCTCACCTGTCCAATATTTCATCCATCCATCCATCTGTTCATTCTTCCACTTGTACAACTGCTCACCTGTCCAATATTTCATCCATCCATCCATCCATCTGTTCATTCTTCCACTTGTACAACTGCTCACCTGTCCAATATTTCATCCATCCATCCATCCATCTGTTCATTCTTCCACTTGTACAACTGCTCACCTGTCCGATATTTCATCCATCCATACATCCATCTGTTCATTCTTCCACTTGTACAACTGCTCACCTGTCCGATATTTCATCCATCCATCCATCCATCTGTTCATTTTTCCACTTGTACAACTGCTCACCTGTCCGATATTTCATCCATTCATCCATCCATCCATCCACCCATGCATCTGTTATTCATCCATCCATACATACATCTGTCCATTCTTTTGCTTGTCCATCCATCCATCTGTCCATTTTTCCACATGACCATCCATCCATCTATCCCTCCATCCAACCATTATCCATCCATTGTGCATTCATCCATCCATCCATCCATCCAACCATTATCCATCCATTATGCATCCATCCATTCTAATCCATCCATCCATCCTAATCCATCCGTTTGTCCATCTGTTCATCTGCCAGTCATCTGCCTATCTGTTCATCTCTCTTTGTCCACTTGTCCATCCATCCATCCATCCGTCCGTCCGTCCATCCATCCATCCATCCCTGCATGTCTGCTCTTCTGTCCATCCATCCATTAATCTGTTCTTCCATCCATTAATGTGTACTTCTGTCTAATCATTTATTCTAATCCATCTTTTTGTCCATCTATTTGTCTGCCTGTCTATCTATTCATTCATTTGTTTGTATGTCCGCTTGTCCATCCCTCCATCCATCTATCCATTTGTTCATTCTTCCACTTGTACAACTGCTCACCTGTCCAATATTTCATCCATCCATCCATCCATCTGTTCATTCTTCCACTTGTACAACTGCTCACCTGTCCAATATTTCATCCATCCATCCATCCATCTGTTCATTCTTCCACTTGTACAACTGCTCACCTGTCCGATATTTCATCCATCCATCCATCCATCTGTTCATTCTTCCACTTGTACAACTGCTCACCTGTCCAATATTTCATCCATCCATCCATCTGTTCATTCTTCCACTTGTACAACTGCTCACCTGTCCAATATTTCATCCATCCATCCATCCATCTGTTCATTCTTCCACTTGTACAACTGCTCACCTGTCCAATATTTCATCCATCCATCCATCTGTTCATTCTTCCACTTGTACAACTGCTCACCTGTCCAATATTTCATCCATCCATCCATCCATCTGTTCATTCTTCCACTTGTACAACTGCTCACCTGTCCAATATTTCATCCATCCATCCATCCATCTGTTCATTCTTCCACTTGTACAACTGCTCACCTGTCCGATATTTCATCCATCCATACATCCATCTGTTCATTCTTCCACTTGTACAACTGCTCACCTGTCCGATATTTCATCCATCCATCCATCCATCTGTTCATTTTTCCACTTGTACAACTGCTCACCTGTCCGATATTTCATCCATTCATCCATCCATCCATCCACCCATGCATCTGTTATTCATCCATCCATACATACATCTGTCCATTCTTTTGCTTGTCCATCCATCCATCTGTCCATTTTTCCACATGACCATCCATCCATCTATCCCTCCATCCAACCATTATCCATCCATTGTGCATTCATCCATCCATCCATCCATCCAACCATTATCCATCCATTATGCATCCATCCATTCTAATCCATCCATCCATCCTAATCCATCCGTTTGTCCATCTGTTCATCTGCCAGTCATCTGCCTATCTGTTCATCTCTCTTTGTCCACTTGTCCATCCATCCATCCATCCGTCCGTCCGTCCATCCATCCATCCATCCCTGCATGTCTGCTCTTCTGTCCATCCATCCATTAATCTGTTCTTCCATCCATTAATGTGTACTTCTGTCTAATCATTTATTCTAATCCATCTTTTTGTCCATCTATTTGTCTGCCTGTCTATCTATTCATCCATTTGTTTGTTTGTCCGCTTGTCCATCCATCCATTTGTCCGCTCTTTCGTCCATGCATCAATGCATGCATTCATCTGTTCCTCCACCCATCTACGCGTACTTCTGTCTATTCTTCCATTCGTTCTTCTGCCCGTTCATCCATCCATCAATCCATCCATTTGTCTATTTGTTCATTCACCCATCCATCCATCTGTTCTTTCATCCACCTGTCCATCTACCTTCTTTTATTTTATTTCATACAACAAATAAGGGCATAAGGGTTTGGAATGAATAAACCATGACAGAGATTTCATATTTGAGTGATCTGTCCCTTTTTGTTGAGATGAAAAGAAAGCCCACTACAGCATCTAGTAGTTCTAGTAGTTTGTTTGCTTGATTCAGGGAGTGAAACAGAACAATCAGCACTAGTAAAAAAAATGTAACCATGGTTACAACAGCAAGGACAATGGACTAGAATCTTTGAACCTAATCAGACCGTTTGTGCGAGCAACTTTCAGGGTCTTACTCGTATCTGAAAGTGGGTATTTGTATTAGATAGCGATGGGTCATATAACAAGTTAGGGGTGCCTTTGACAGTGGAGCGAGCTTCACATACCTTACCGCAGAGATAAAAACCCCATTAGTTCCTAAGGGAGGGCGCTTTTCTTCACTAATCTGATCTGAGAACAAATGTCAGACGAGAAGCCAATACTGCGGTGGTCGACCACAACTGACTAGGGATCAGCTTTCACACAAACCCAGATTTGGGCTTTGGCATAAGAAACATGGGTACATCCTTGATATTCAGGCTGACCTCCACACCGACTCTGCTTGAATACTTGCAGCATATATTATACCCAAAAATGAGTCACATTTTGATCTCAAAACATTTTTAACCTTTCCTTTTCTTACTCATGTAAATTAATTGCCTCGGTAAAAGAGAATCTGCTAAACATGGGTTTATTTTGTTTAGCATTTGATCTCCTGCTAAAGTTTATCCATTAAGGTTGCACATATTTGCCATTTGATGCACCGACTGGTGTGAGAGAGAATCAAAGAGAATAACTTCACATCTATGCCCTGGAAAGGCACAAATTACCCATCTTCCTGTCTGAGTTTTCAGCACAGGCAAAAACCTCATTCTCAAACAGACATCCTTCTCTTTTTGCAAAAACTCAGAAGCTCATACACTGCAATAGGGCATCCTGGCTACAAGATCCCAATGATGTCTTTGCACCTTTCCCTTAAATACTCAACTCAGAACTAACAACCAATTAAAGACAACAAAAGCCTCACAAAGACCCTTGATTGGTAGTGAGTTTGAGGTGTGAACCATTTGCTCTATATGGGGGAGCATCTGGCAAAGATTTGATCAAAACTGAAAACCAGATCAGCATATGCAAGTGAAATTGTGAAATATTACAGTGAAATTGAGACCACTTTACCAGTCACACAGAGACATTTAAAATGACACCAAACATGAATATAGAGCTACAAGATACACCATATTAAAAACTTGGACATTTTGTGAGGCAACGTGAGTGATCTGCTCTGGTGGAGAAGGTCAAGTAAAGGTCAGGAAAGAGGGCTCAGGGTAATATAAGGGCCCACGAAACCCCCTTGTCTCAGCAGGGTGTTTTCACACCTCTATTTTGAAAAAAGTCAGGAAAGTGGGTATGTCCACCTCTGTTTAGATGGGAGTGTCGGGGGAGGGAAAGAGGAAAGGTTTTGCATAAAAATTTGAGTGTCCGTTTGAGCATGCACTGATTTTCACAGAGGCAAAACAAACACAGACGTAGAGGAGAAAGACAGTGCCTGTGTTTACATGGACAACAATAATCGAAATATTTGCCAAATTATACATTTTTCGACTCTAACTGCAGTTTGCCACTTTCACTGTCATTCAAGAACATTTCGTGCATGCCCCCCACGTGACAAATGAGATATTGGATGTGAGGAACTGCTGGAAGAGTGTAATTTTAATGGAATGTTTGATACCGCTCGGCGAATGGGAGAAATGAAACCTCCGCATTTCTCGGTAACTTAGATGCACTCGGTAGGTAGCGTCAGAAAGCCATGTGTGTATAGACTATCCTGTCACAAAATGCTGCAAAAATCCTACACGACAGTAATAGTTTAATTAAGGTGTTTACATGTTTATATTCAGAAAGCAGCATTTACAGAGGATCTTTCAGCCTATAATATTGTACTATAATATTGTAGTGATATTAGCATACTGTTAACTTAGTAACTAAATAATTTTGACTAAGGTATGTCTTTAAAACCTGAAAGAGTACTGCTGATGATACGAACTAACTTTGCCATCTGAATAAACACAAAGAACACAGATCACATGCACTTACAGTACCAAATCTGTAGAGACAGGACAATCAAAACCAACTGGAGCTGCGTCATTTTTAAAAGGATTCCGGATTTCACCATTTCTAGATGCGAAAAGCTCTCGAGTAAAAATGTTCCTTACAAACGTATTTCTGTCACGTGCACTGTAATCCACACGTGGGTCCAGCTGCACTCTCATAGCGGGGAATGAAAACAAAATTGAAAGCAGCACATTAATAAACACAACACTGATGGCACATGTCTCCAAATTCTTGTTCTTTCACTTGTTTTGGCAACTCAACATGGTGTCTCTCTGCCATCTGAACATTGAAACAGGTGAAAACAATCTTCGAAGCGATCATGCAAATTAATTAAGTTGCATCTCATTCACAATAGAGCGTGCTGATTGGTTTGAACCAAGTCTTTCTCATGAATTAATGCTGCCCACTCAAAGACGTCACAATGTACTCGCAGGTAGAGACATTCACTCTCCACGCTGAATTACACGCAAGGATCTAATCGCCTTGACGCAGCTTCAAAAATTTGTTTCAAACCGGAAGAGCGAATTGACTCAAAATAATGCAAAAATACTGTCAACATCTCAAAAAATGTGGTTTGGTGTTTCGTGACCCTTTAAATAGAACAGCTGGTTTCCTGATCTTCTTCTCAGACCAGAAAGTTTATTGTTTTAGTGACTAAAAATTCTTGTGGTCTCGCCTCGTGGAGACAGTTCTCAGGGTTTGATGTTATGGAGAGATATTTTAACAAGATCATTTTTATTCTGCAATATATTTTGTAAATTCCAATCAAGCAAGGTAAAAAGTAACCCCAGTTACATTTACATTACAGTTACATTACCAACTCAGATAATATTACTTATTTTTAAAAGTAATGTGCTACTTTACTCGCTGCTTTGGAAAAGTAATATTATTACGTAAGACGCATTACCCCCAACACTGTATATTATTATAGACAAATACTTAATTTGTGTCAAACCGAATGTAGACTTTCAGACCGGCTGTCAAATGAAAGCTGGACAGAGATATCCATCATTTTCTTTGAACACAGGGAGTCTGAAACACGCTGATGAAAAGATTAGCGGTTCCCGCCTCAATAAACATTTATCTTGTGTCTTTTTTAATTCGATATTCATCTAACCAAGATGATTTGAAGTTCTCGTAAATGGAGTTTTCAAAGTCCACCAACAGTTTCAAATGTCTCCAATGAGATTTAAAGATTAAGATGGTGCTCCATCAGAGAGGAAGCAAAGAAAAGCCAATGATGGACAGCCGGCGATGGCAGGATAAAGCGATCACGGAGGGTGGGGGAGGCGATGAAAGGTGGGAATGAGTGCTGAGTGGTTTTGAGAGGTGGTTTGAATAATTTGAATTATACTCGAACACACCTCTTCCTGCAAAACCCTCGTAAGCTCCGATAAATGGTTCGCTGATGTTCACACACAGCTGGTCTCATTAGCACGGTGTCTAGAGAGATGAGCCAGGCAGAGAACAGAGCGAGCGAGAGGCTGAAAAGCAGAGACAGATATACATACCTGAAGTGAACAAGGACAGAAAGCTGAAAAAAAGCTCTTTTGACATCAAAGCGAGGCGCAGAAGAAAAGACAAGTTGAACTAAGGGCTCAAGACCTTTCACATCTCATGCATGATACCTTAGAGTAGACACATGCACTGCTCTGCTGATGGTGTGCAGGTCAGGAAATGCAGAGAATAAAATCTTTTTGGGACTTTACAGCAAGGTGAGAGCCTCTTTTGAAATTAAAAATGCAATCATGAGCTATTTTTGTAACTTTTTGATTTAAAATTTGTGCTATTTTGTATGACCTCATTAGTATGTTTTCGTATGATTTTCAGGTCACACTTTCTTTTAATGTGCAATTCACGCAACCCAAACTCATTATTGATAAGACCCCTAAATACATTTCTGGAAATTGCGAAATACATCCCAGCAGCTACGTTTTTCTGCTATCTTTATTTTTGTGAATTTAGCAGAGCCCATTGTGCATGCTTTTTTCAGATCTCAAATTTCTTTTGTGTGACATTGATGCCTGCTCTTCTCACGTAAATCCACCAGAGGCCGCTGTCGACTAACTGACTGACCAGCCAACTGATCTACCCACCCACCTCCTTCCCTAAACCCAACCAATAGTGTTTTCAAAAGCACAGATTGACCTGATCACCCCCTTCCCTAAATCCAACTGACAGTGTTTTAAAAACCAATCCAGAAAAAGAAAATCCCTCGCCTGATTTTTACCACGTTATCAGATCTTACAACGTTCTCACCCTGTTATTTACTTGTTTATTTAATTTTTTGCCTTTTGTTTTTTTACTTGCTTTCTGAAACCATTCTTCGCCAGAATCAAACCTTGTCATAGTGGTCAACTCCTCTCTGCGGCAAACTGGTAAGAGCGGTAAAGCCGTCCACATGGAGTTAAGCAGTCAGCTGTGGCATCTGCAGCATCATACCACCCCCTAGCATTCGTTTTAAAGAAGAAAGGCAGCCAAACATAGCTCTGGCTATGTAATTCACGCTTGCTAGAAATGTATTCGGGGTACTTTTTCACAATGAGCCTGTGTTGAATTCACATATTAACAAACATTTAACTAAGACTTTTATAAACTTATAATTAGCTGCTTATCAATAGTAGAGTAGCAGTTGGGTTTAAGTATTGGGTACACTGTAAAAAAATTCTGTAAATTTTAGAGTGTTACTGGCAATTTGGTTGCCAGAAAAACTGTAAAATTTACAAGTGCACTTTAAATGAACAATTACATAGTTGGCATAGTTTTACAGCACAACTGTAATTATTAAATTTTCAGTGCACTTGTAAATGTTACAATATTACTGGCAAAATTTCTTTCGCACTCTGAATGAACAATTGCAACTGTGCAATAGTTTTACAACACAATTGTAGTTGTTATTTTACAGCACACTTGTAATACTTGTATTATCAGAAATACTGTAAAAATTGGCAGTAATGCTGTACATTTTACAGCAATGTTTTACAGTGTAAAATTATGCAACCCATGCTCATTCTGAAAATGTACCCCTATATACATTTCTGGAGAGCGTATTCCAAATACGTCCCAGAAGCTATGTTTTTTTGGAGTTTTTGTTTTCGCGAATCCACCACAGGACGCTATGTACGCTTTTTCAGATCTCAAATTTGGAGACAGTCCTCACTGCAGCCCACAGCTTGATGACATACTTTTATCAGGTCCACTATGTAGTCGTCTTCACTTCCCCCTACCCTAAACCCAACCATCACAGTAGTGTGGGCATTATCTTAGTGGGTGTTACCATGTCCACTACATATTGGACCTGGTCCAGTACATCATCGTGATACAGACTGCAGTGAGGAGATCATGTAAATCCACCAAAGGCCGCTGTCAACTAACTGACTGACTGACCGATCGACTGACCCACCCTCCTCTTTTCCTAAACCCAACCGATAATGTTTTCAATATCACCAATTGACCAGTTTTAAGAATGAGCAAATGTTGGAATTATGGATGTAAAATAAGATTGTACTTTATAAGGACTAATAAACAGTTCATATATTAATATTAGGCAGGTAATAAGCCTGTAGTAAATGATGTGAATTGTTATATTAACTAAAGAACCCAATGAGAAGTAAGGATGGGGGTATGGTTTGGGCACACAGTTCTTTTAAAATATATTAAAGTTTCATACAAATGAAATCGGTTGAATTCACATGTATTAGCCCCTTTTCTGACATTACATAAAATAGTTACGTTTCCTCTTGAGATCTGGAAATTCCCGTGACAATTTGCTAAAATTATTTGGCCTTGAGTGAGACACACAATCACTCCGTAGCTTTAGGAAATCCAGGGGGCAAATACGATCTCTTGTAGCATTTATTCACATGACTGCATCTGTTGTATAGGTGTGATGGTGGACAGGAGAAAGCATTAAAGACATCTTTGAGTGGTATTTTGACATTGCTTGCTTGGCAGCCGCTTACAATGGCGTTCTTTCATCTCCACTCGGGCAGTTCTGTTCCAGTTCGCAATTTGCAATTCATGATATCAGGGATACGGCTCTACGAATGATCAGAGAGCCCCATGATATCACAGTATGTCATGCGTTCAGGTCTTTTGAAGCCATTGCTTCAGATTGATATCTTAATAGATGTATCATGCAGAAATTTTTTGCCATGCATTCATATATGATGCATGAGGATGTATTTGTTTGAATAACATCAGTTATAATCAGGTATGAGACAAGGCTCAATAGCATATGGCTTTCATGAATTAGTTTTGTATATTTAAACTGTGAAACATTCATTCATTTTCCTTCAGCTTAGTCTCTATTTCAGAGGTTGCCACAGCGGAATGAACCACCAACTATTCCAGCATTTGTTTTATGCAGCGAATGCCCTTCCAGCCATAACCCAGTACTGGCAAACACCCATATACATATATTTACATACACACTCATACAGTACAGCCAATTTAGTTAATCCAATTCACTTATAGTGCATGTCTTTGGACTGTGGGGGAACACGAGGAGAACATGCAAACTCCACACAGAAGTGCCAGCTGGGACTCGAACCAGCGACCTTCTTGCTGTAAGGTGACAGTGCTAACCACTGAACCACCGTGCCACCACTGTGGAACATCATATTTAATTAAAAAAACATCATATTTAATGTAATGATGTAATATGTGTGACTTCACAACTCTTCAAAATATTTTGGGTCAGTAAGATTTTTAATAATAATAATAATAATAATAATAATAATAATAATAATAATAATAATAATGAATTATTATTATTATTATTATTATTATTATTATTATTATTATTATCATCATTAGTAGTAGTAGTAGTAGTATTTGAAGCAAATTAATTACTGCTATTAACAACAACTCATTAAAGGAATAGTTAAACCCAAAATAAACATTTGCTCTTACAAATACTATGGGGGTCATTGGTTACCGGTTTCCAAACATTTTTCTAAATATCTTCTTTTTTGTTTAACAGAAAAAATTATCTGATACAGGTTTGAAACAAGTAAAGGGTGAGTAAATAATGACTAAATCTACCTTCTTTAAATTGACCAGAAGTGGCATTTAAAATATTTATAAATATATATATTCAGTGCACATTTTCAGGTGCACACAGATGACAATCACCCTGTGATAACATGTCATTTTGTTTTTGTTTATCATGATGATGTAGGCATAGTTATAGTACAGTAGTATTTTATACAATATAATGATACATAATTAAACTAGTGTGCAACTTACGCAAAACTAATACAAAAATTTAGTTTAAATTTGGTTTTGTAGTTTGGGCCCAAACAAATATTTGTTGCATTTTTTAATAATTTATGTTCATTTGATTGACTATATGAAAAACCGTGGATATTATTGAAGCATTTATTGGGTAAAATAAAATTGCTACATTTTACTGTAATAATATACCCAGAAGTTATTAAGGCGAGTACACGGTCATAGCCATACATGCAATGCTATACATAGATACACATATATATATATATATATATATATATATATATATATATATATATATATATATATATATATATATATATACTATATATATATATATATATATATATATATATATGGTTGATTATTAGCTCCCCTGTAATTTTTACTCCCCAATTTCAGTTTAACGAGAGAAGATTTTCTCAACACATTTCTAAACATAATAGTTTAATAACTCATTTCTAATAACTGATTTATTTTATCTTTGCTATGATGACAGTAAATAATATTTGACTAGATATTATTCAAGACACTTCCATACAGCTTAAAGCTGCGGTCACTAGTGACTTTTATTACCATAGACTTCCATTTCATATGCACGCGAATGCGTCAGACCGGAAACGCAAGGTCATGCGTCAAGTTTCGCATGATGCTGCAGTGCAAAGTTCAAGCTTGGTGAACTCTGACCTGAAAAATCGCATCACTTGACTGTGTGAGACCAATCAAGAATCAAAACAGGACCTCTCTGGACAGAAATTTAAAACATGGAGCGATCGCTCGCTTTTTTAATGTCTAATCATCTTGTTTAATCCCGCCCCTTTTCGCAGCGCCGTACGACGGAATTTCGCACACACAAAGCCCAGTGTGACCGCAGCTTAAAGTGACATTTAAAGACTTAACTAGGTTAATTAGGTTAACTAGGCAGGTATTAGGCAAGTTATTGTAAAACAATTGTTTGTTCTGTAGACTAAAAAAATAGGTGCTAATAATTTTGACCTTAAAACGTTTTTTAGAAATTTAAAAACTGCTTTTATTCTAGCCAAAATAAAACAAATAAAAAAATACTTTTTCCAGAGGAAAAAATATTATCAAACATACTATATATATATATATATATATATATATATATATATATATATATATATATATATATATATATATATATATATATATATATATATATTTTATAATATTTAAAAGAAGAGATGTGAAATTATCTGATCTCTGTGTGGTTGTGGACTGGCTGATGTCTGACTCTTTGATCAAACAAAACTCTCGCTGAATAATTACAATTAATAGCAAATGTATTTGAAAACCACAATTTTTGAAAATTTAGTCATCCTTCTGTGGTTATTTTGGTAAAAGTAACCTAAAAGTAATACAAAAGTAGTGCAACACATCTGACATTGATTTGAGACAAAAAACTGAGATATTAATATTGTAATTGTAACATTTTTAATGTTCGTTAGCACCAGGATGTAGATATTAGGGACTTGGAGCAAAATTTTCTATGCACAATTTAGTTAACAATAGCAGATGTTGCATTAGAATTTGTGAGTTTGTTTAAATTGTTAAATTGGACAATCTGTAAAATATTTTAAATATTTATATATTTTTTTTGTTATTGGTCTTTAATTTTTAAGTTAAATAAAGACAACTTAAAAATTTTAAGTAAAATAAAAACAACTAAATTGAGATTTATATCCTCTTGTTCCTTTTGAGAAATAATTTTACTTTTACTTGAGTAGATTTATAAAATGTAACTTTACTTTTACTTCAGTAAAATTTTTGGGAAGTAACAGTACTTTTACTTGATGGAATATTTTGTTACTCGTTCCACTTCTGGTAAATAGCTTACATTTTGTGTTTCACATGCACAAAATCGAAGTTGCGTTCATAGTGAACACCTAAATAGTTTTGTCATTTTGGGGTGAGGTTTTCCATTAGGAATTCTTAACACCACAAATTTTTGTCTTTGCTTTTCAACAAGGAGGTCCAGCATGACAATTTTTGCACCATGTGTGACGAATTTTTATTTGAATTGGTGACTGCTACTAGATTAAAATATCAGCATCTATATTTAATGTGATTCCACCCACATGCGATTAAACAGCACTAATTGCTGGATCAGCGTGTTCAGATTGTCTCTTTAGGCCTCAGCGATTGACTGAAGGGGTTTAAACACCTACTTCCTATAGAGTTCCTCATAATTTTCACTGCACTCTCTTCTGTTAGATCACTTCCCATGGGCTTCGGTGGGGGAGGAGAGAGCATTATTTACATTATGTTACGGCATCTTCCTGGAATGGCTTATGAATAATGAAGTCTGTAAACACCCTGATCATTTGTCATACTCTCTGCTTGCTGATTTACATTTAACAGGCAGTCAATACATGAGCATATGTTCCTTTAATAATGCTTAATCAATGGAGCCTGGGACAAAACTCGATGAGGATTTGCGTCTTTGATGAGGCATCCTAACAAGCGATTCATCAATAGTTTGATCGATTAGTGTTTTACCTGATATTTTAATCAATTACTTTTCCAGGCATTCCCATTTTTTTCCATTTCGTTAAGAATGAGTCTTCATTGTTCACTTTATTTATGAATCATGAGACACCTGGAGTCAGTGCCACGTGCATTTTGCTGGCTCATCATTTGAAAATAGACTGAACTTCTGGGAAGTCCTCATTATGTTTGTCATTTTATAAAACCATTTGATACACAATATCGGCTTTTAACTGTAAAAGAGGAACCAAAACCAATAATGAGGGTCATTCTGGGTTGCCAAAGCCAAACACAAAACATTTGATCATTTTTTTTTTCTTTTTGCATACAGAAATCTGATACATGGCCATTTATCAGCATATACAGTATATACAATTATAGCTAAAATATTCAAACATACAGTTGAAGTCAGAATTATTAGCTCTTTTTAAAATTATTACCTACACACCTTATTTTTTTATTCAACACATTTCTAAACATAATAGTTTTAATAACTCTTTATCTTTGGCATGATGACAGTACATAGTATTTTACTACACATTTTTCAACATACTAGGATTCAGCTTAAAGTGCAATTTAGACTCAACTAGGTTAATTAGGTTAATTGGGCAAGTTGGACTAATTAGGCAATTCATTGTATAACAGTCATTTGTTCTGTAAACAATCAAAAAAATATTGCTTAGGGAGCTAATAATATTGACATTAAAATGTTTTTTTTAATACTAAAAAATAATTTTATTCTACAGCCAAATGAACCAAATAAGACTGTATTAATAAGAAAATAAGAAACAATATTATAGGAAATACTGCGAAAAATTCCTTGCTCTGTTGAACAACATTTGGGAAATTTGGGATCTTTGAAAAAAGAATCCAAAGGAGAACTAATATTGTTTACTTCAACTCTATATATACATATCTGGAGGCGATATACACATTGGAGGGGGTAGGCGGGTCTGTGACCAGCGCCCCCTGGCTGCAGGACCAGATGGCTGCCTGCCCTCATCGGACTATTTCCACATCCCCTGTTCCCATCCCCTGTTGTGAAGTCATGTCTTATCAGTTCATGTGCTTGACTGCTGGGGCTTTTTTTTCTCCCTGTTCTCACCCTTCCCTAATTCAAGAGCAAGGCGAGAGGGAGTTTTTTTGCCTCCCTCTCCTGAAATATTTCTTACTTCCTTTTTCTAAATGCTACCTCCCGTGACCTGTCTTCCCCTGAAAATTGTGATGTTTGTGTATGGTCGGGGGGGTTCTATTTCACTATACGAAAGTGTATGTGACAAATAAAGGCCTGATTTGATTTGATTTGATTGTAATACCTGTAACAAAGAATTTGGGTACAATGGAGTTGAGGGTCCAAATGCAGTTTACTAACAGCTTAGTCAGGCAAGCAATGGTCAAACAGGAACAAACAATAACATGAGGGTAATCAAATAGCGTAGTCATGGTCACAGGCAGAGGTTGTTGCAGGCAGCAAACAGCATATACAAAGAAACAAGGCAAGGATCTAAAGGCACGGTAAGTCCCAATCCCAATTCTATTTTTGTAGCCCTACCTCTTCCCCTTGGCCCTTGAAACACAGTGTGAAAGGGAAGGGCTTCAAAATTAATAAAAATGGGACAGCACTACAGCACCAGCACACGTCATCATAAGTCATCACAATCTCTTGCTTTATATAAGATCAGACGATCACGACTGCTGTAGTTACTCCAGTTGTTTTATTATTTTTTTTTATTTATTTAAAGAAAATAACTGAAGGCTTATATTTTGTTATCATAAAAATATAATGTGGGAATAAGATTGTAACTATACTGTGCATTTACACAGTGGCCATATTCATATTAAATATTATTCATATTAAAACATGTGCTTGTTTTTTGTAAAAATTCTTAATAATGACAAAATTACTAATTTGTGGATCTCCTTACTTCCGAGTACAGCTATGCTGCCGTTGTGGCTGGTGTATTCTGGGAAATTTTCTTACCCCTTGGTTTCAAATGTGGTCCTAAAAAATCTATATTTGAAGGGGTATCTACCTCATCCCCTTAGCCCTACGCCTTCAAGCTAAAGAGAGAATTGGGACACCCCTACCCCTTCACGTGAAGGGGGAAGGGCTAAGGGGTAGAATTGGGATTGGGCCTAAGACTAGACAAAGAAAAACTTCGCAATATTACAGGTAAACATACAACAAGACTCCGCAATGTGTGTGTGAGATATATAGTCCATGTAATCAGTCCTTTCCAGCTGTGTGTGTGTGTGTGTGTGTGTGTGTGTGTGTGTGTGTGTGTGTGTGTGTGTGTGTGTGTGTGTGTGTGTGTGCAATCAGGGAGAAAACTGGAACTGGTGTGTGTGTCAGGTGCATGATGGAATTTGAAGTCCAGTTCCGTGACAGATTTGTAGTTCTACAGTGATCTGCAACTGCCAGATTGGGGGTGATTGTGACAATACCAATGGTTGTAAATAAATAAAATAAAATAAATAAATAAATATATATATATATATATATATATATATATATATATATATATATATATATATATATATATATACACATATATATATATATATATATATATATATATATATATATATACACATATATATATATATATATATATATATATATATATATATATATATATATATATATATATATATATATATATACACATATATATATATATATATATATATATATATATATATATATATATATATATATATATATATATATATATATATATATATATATATATTCAATAAATAAATTTATAAGATATGTTGTAGTGTATGTTACATAGTGTATATAACATATTTTCCACCATACAGTATATGTAATTTGCTTAAAATACCATAAGATTTCCGTATGGGTTTAGCCTATGAACGCATGTAAGTAAGTGAGTTCTTGCCTTTTCTTTGAATCTGCTGTGCTGCTTTTGCTGCACTGCTAGATTTTAGGAGAATGATAATACAGAATTAGTGGGGAGAAAAAAAAATCTAATCATAAGCTGCCTTAGGCTATGAGTTATATATATATATATTTTGCCTTTGGAGCTACAGAGACTACACAATATTGTTTATTCTTCCATTTGTTCTGTTTCAGGAACATTTCCTGCTCATTACTCATTTCCTCTGACAATGCTTCAATTCATGGACCACCATCTTTTCTCTACTGAAAAAATGTAATCAAACACAGAACTGAATTTTTAATTTCTACTAAACGATGAGAATGTTTTATGGCTTACTCAAGGTTCAGTCCACACACATAAAAAAAAAAAAAAAGATAATAAGAAAGCTGCTTGTAACAAACTGAGAGCCTGCAGTGTCACAATTTGATCACGTTTTGGACAAAAAGGAAGTGAATGTGATTTTGTGTTGAAACAACATGAATTCTGCCGACACTAATGGTACTACATGGCACTGGATCAGTAGAGTATATTGCTGAAACTGTCTTATATTGTGTTTTTGATCAAACAGAAATGCATCTTTGGCAAGCTTTACCAACAGCTTGCTTCAACAAAAAACAATCTCTTGGACATGGACATGTTAAAGCATGCTAACTAAACGAGATTTACAAATTTCCATCTAAAATCATAAGCTTGGTTTGAAGCTGAATAAAGTAAAAAGCACAGAGTTCTCTTATCAGTTGAGAGGATAACAAAAAACCTACAGCGTATTTTTATGGTTATCAGAGCAGATATGACAGCCACTTCTATCTATAATGCTTTGTAGTCTCCTTTCATGCTCATGTAAATTACAAAAAAAAAAAAAAAACTTATTTGGAAGTCTTAGAATTAGAATGAGATATATTTGCCAATTGTGCGCAATCACACAAGGAATTTTTGTGTTTTTTCAGGAGCTCAGTCTACACATACATACATACATACATACATACATACATACATACATACATACATACATGCATGTATCAACATAAGAACACAGAAGGACATTTAAATAAGTGGAAAATAAATAAACAAGGCATTTCATTCCACTGTGGTAACCCCTGATGAACAAGGGATTAAGCTGAAGGAAAAAGTCCTTCGGCTTAGTCCTTTATTTATCAGAGGTCGCTACAGCGGAATCAACCACCAACTATTCCAGCATAGGTTTAACGCAGCAGATGCCCTTCCAGCCGCAACCCAGTACTGGAAAACACCCATACACACTCACATTCACACACGCACACATACACAACGGCCAATTTAGTTCATCCATTTCACCTATAGCACATGTCTTTGGACTGTGGGGGAAACCGGAGCACCTGGAGGAAACCTACACAAACTTGAGGAGAACATGCAAACACCACACAGAAACACCAACTGGTCCAGCCAGGACTTGAACCAGCAACCTTCTTGCTGTGAGGCAACAGTGCTAACCACTGTCCATCCATCCACCCATCAATTCCAGTATCAGCAAAATGCCAGTACATACACCAGGGATACTGTCCTCAAAGAGCACAACAGAGATGGATTAAAAATAGGATAGACCAAAATTTTTTGCCACCGAAAAATTATAGCCCAAAAACCGAAAATGTCTTTTTTGACTGATAATTTTAGTTGACCAAAAATATGAGTAAAATAATTATTACAAAGTGTTTTTTGGTTTCAGTTTTCGATACAGTGAATCAAAGATTTTTGGTTTCAGCACAGCATGTTTATTTTGGTGTATACCCACAGTAATAAAAACACCATGCAATGCACCTTGTCAATGCAAATCTGTCTTCCTGTGCTTGCAATCCAAACAAACAAAAACACATTCTAAAATCTTAAGAACAAACTCTTCTAGAGCTCCTATAGTTAATCTTGAAAAATCTAATTTTTCTATGAAGCCCTGGGGAATAATATTTGGGTGTTATTCTGGATGATGGCTTAAGCTTTGACAAACAGATAAATGCAGTGGTTAAGTTCTGCTTTCTTTTCAGCTTCGACTCTTAAAAAAAACAGTTAAACCTATTCTATTTAGATTTTTTTTTTAAATATTCCATGCATTCATTACCAATAGGTTGGACTATTGTAACTCACTATACTTTAGGATTAGTCAAACAACCTTATCCCATTTACATTTAGTTCAAAATGCTGCTGCAAGGCTTTTAACCGCTACCTAAAAACATGACTACATAACACCAGTTTTACGCTCTTTGGACTGGTTGCCTGTGCAGTATCAAGTCACTTTTAAAATTCGTCTCTTGGTTTTTACATCTCTAAATGGCCTGGCAGACATGTCCATTGAGCATCAGCCTGGTTGGTCTCTTCGGTCATCTAACCGGAGACTATTATGTATCCCTATATCAAGGCTGAAATGCAGGGGTTGTGGAATGCTCTGCCCCTCTGTATTAGATCTGTTTAATCTCTGTCTGTTTTTAAATCTAGGTTGAAAACTGAACTCTTTGATTTGACATTTTATCAATGAAAATTGTCTGTTTTAGTATATAGTATTAGTATATATATATACAATTGACATTGAGATAAAGGTTATTCATTGGTATCACTGGTTTAATAAAGAATCTTTAACATCCATGAAACATTTAACATCCCATCCCCCCACAATGTTTTTCCCCAATTTCTGTTTTACGGAAAGAAGATTTCTTCAACACATTTATAAACAAAATAGTTTTAATAACTAATTTCTAATAACTGATTTCTTTCAAGATACCAGTATTCAGCTTAAAGTGCCATTTAAAGGCTTAGGTTAATAAGGGCAAGTTAGGGTAATTCGGCAAATCATTGTATAACAGTGGTTTGTTCTGTAGACAATTAAAAATATATATTTCGCTTAAGAGAGCTAGTAATATTGACCTTAAAATGGTATTGAACAAATTAAAAACTGCTTTTATTCTAGCTGAAATAAAACGAAAAAGACTTTTTCCAGAAGAAAAAATATTATCGGAAATACTGTGAAAAAATCCTTGCTCTGTTAAACAGTTTTTGGGAAATATAGTCAGAATTATTAGCCTCCCTTTGATTTTTTTCACAATTTCACAAATTTTCACAGTATGTCTGATAATATTTTTTCTTCTGGAGAAGTCTTATTTGTTTTATTTCAGCTAGAATAAAAGTAGTTTTAAATTTTTTATGAACCATTTTAAGGTCCCTTTAAGTTATTTTTTTCGATAGTCTACAGAACAAACCATCGTCATACAATAACTTGCCTAATTCCCCTAACCTGCCTAGTTAACCTAATTAACCTAGTTAAGCCTTTAAATGCCACTTTAAGCTGTATAGACGTGTCTTCAAAAATATCTAGTCAAATATTATTTACTGTCATCATGGCAAAGATAAAATAAATCAGTTATTAGAAATGAGTTATTAAAACTATTATGTTTAGAAATGTGTTGAGAAAATCTTCTCTCCGTTAAACAGAAATTGGGGGAAAAATAAGCAGGGGGGCTAATAATTCAGGGGGGCTAATAATTATGACTTCAACTGTATTTCAAAAAGAAATTAACAGGAGGGCGAACAATTTTGACATCAACTGTAATATTATGAAGTAGCTGTACTGTTAACTTTATAGGCTGAGGCATCGGGCTATATTTATTGACCCCACGCCATCAAGGTTAAGCACTCATTAGAGGAAATTTCCACTGTTTTGTTTCTGTCATGCTGCCCTTTGCTCCACGGGCAAGCAGCCACCGCAAGGACTTACCTGTCAGTCAGGACCAGACAGGCAGAGCTGCATTGCCTCTAGAGGGGGAATCACAATGAGCCTCCTATAAACAGCCTGACCTGTCAGGGCGATATGACATACCACCCTCCCGTCCCATCTCAACCCACCCCCAAACCCACAACACCAGGGGGTCAGATCCTGTGTCGAGCTCTAATCAGTGCCTTAGGCCTGCGTGTGATGCTGACAGACATGAGAGGCATGTGATTTATTTCCTGCCGGGCATGTATGTGTTAGAGTGAGAAATCAGGCAGGATGATGAGAGAGATTTTGATCACAAATAAAATTAAATATAAATCACTGGGCAGGCGTGAGATTTAACTATCAAAGTCTAGTCAGACAACATCTGCATCTATTGATAAAAGATATTCTCTGTCAGTCTGCATTAAATGTGAGTGATGGTAGTGATGACAGTATTGAGAAACTCTGCATGTTTTCACTGCTCCAAAAATTAGTTGGTTGCCAGATTTCTTTCTTTTTTTCTGTGGTATTTTCACTTATCAATTTATAATAAATGAATGTGACATTACTATAGGCCGACCAAGTCAATACTTTTTGATTGAAATGTACTGAAAGGCGCTGTACGTAAGTTTTTGACTCTTCTGAAGTAAAAATGCCATGCAGATATTTAAGAAACATGCTAAGTGAACATACTTGTTTATCTGAAAAACAATGCTAAAGTCATATATTTTGCTTTGAAAATGTAAGTTACGCGTCGGAACGTCTGTCTTTGTTTTGGTAATTTTGCCCAATGCCAGTTTAGCCAATTATATTTCAGCACCCTGGGTTGCCTTGTTGGAAAACCGCATATTTCATTCATTCATTCAGTAAGCCTCTGAAAATATTTGTTTGTGACCGAAAAGCGACCTTCGGTAGACAGTAGCAGACTCCGAAATGAGAAGCAGATACAGTTCCACATATGGTTAATAATCAGCAAATGCTAAAAATATTATGAATGTAAACATTAGGTGAGCAGGTTACATTGTAACTCTGTGTCCTAACAACTTGCTTCGTAATGAGATATGCAGTCATAATCAATTTGGATGTTTGCACCAGACGAAACACGACAGAAATTTAAAAACAGCCATTCAGGAGCACAGAATATGCACTCACTCACGAAATGGTAAGGTTCATAATCTATTTAATACATATTAACCCTTCTTAACATTATTAAATGTAGATGCTGAATCATTCATATGTGTTTAGTTCTAAAGTTCAATTCAAACAGTTTATTTTATTTTCACGATCTGAGGTGAACTATCTGCTGCTGCTTTCAGAAGTATGGCAATAAATGTGATCTAAAATGGCATTCAAAGTCAAATTATTAGCATTTAACAGTTAATAAAACAATTGAGGTTTACCTGAAGTGATCATTGTCAGATTTCTGTTGTTCACTTGTGAGAAACAGAAGCCATTTCTAACAGGGCTTGGAATTGCGACCATTTTGGTTACGTATGCGCCCGAAATTTTATCTTTTATGTTATAATAAAATGTATCTTATATGCGACCTCAAAATATATTTGGGAGCAATTGTGCGAGTGAATAAAATTGTTGCGTGCGACCGGTTTTCACTGCCAAATGTTCACCGCATGCGCGGATTTAGGACACATTCACGCAGAATGCATCTTTGCACTTGAAAAGCACTTTAGCAGTAATAGATTAAAACTGTTGCCATGTCAACTTGCTGCATTATACAAAGCTTGCTCCGCTTGCTTGCTCCGCCTTCGCACTCTTCTTATTGGCCTACTGCTCAAGAACTGAACGCGAATGGATTGGTTAAAATCACCTGTCAATCACTCATTCAATGCCTTCTGCCTTCAGATGACAGGGAGAGCTACAACCGTGAAAATGTAAAGCGCTGAAAATGAGAATGAAAACAACACTGACAGATTTTGTTTTAGTAACCACCTAAAGCTACAAATAATGGCACATCTGATTACTGATCATGTGATGAATGTTAATCCACCATCTACACTTTTCGAAGAGTGGATAAAAGACTTTCATTGGCTTCAAGTCCGCTATGAAAATAACTAAAGCATTCAGTTTGTGGGACGGAATTTTCAGGTAATTGTTTGCCACATCTACACATTTTAAGCACAAGAGCAGGGCCGGAGTGGGACTGCTTTTAAGCTCTGGAGTTTTAAGCCTTAGACCAGCCCACCTCAGTTCATGACTGACTATATTAATATAAGGTCATTTCCTATTCAGTCTCTACTGACACTATCACGTCTTTTTCAGGGAAGCAGCTGCTTTAGAACTTTAAATGTTTTTCATAAATATGAGAACATTAAAGGGTAGCTAAATCTCCAACTCTATTATTTAAAACATCACAATGTCCTTTCCTGCAATATCTGAATATATATTCTGTGTAAAATTCTTTATTTATATCCAGTCCTTTGTAACGGTGGTCACACGAAAAATAAAATATGTACACCTACATAAGTAACCTAAACAGTAATATATGTCTTAACACTAAAAGGAAGGAAAAAACAAAAAATAAATTACTCAAGTGAGGTTTGAACTCCAGTCGGCAGCGTCGTAATGCTATGTGCTGACAACTGGACCATAATGGCACTCTTATGCCAGTGCGTGTGGAAGAAAAAAGTATTGCACTATCATCTGCAAGACTCTTTTAACCACAGTATTACTTTGATGGCTTTTTGTCCCCTTTTTAGATTTCTGATCAAATGATGTCAGATTTATTATTGTAGTGAATCATCTGATTTTTATTAAGCAGGTGTAATATTCATTAATATTAATTATTCGAATTCTTATATTCACTAAGGTGCCGCTGTTTGGGGTCGAATGATAGTTACATCATCATTAACCTGCAGACTGCATTTTGCTCACGGGGCTGCGAGAAAATAAATAAAAAGAGCGGAGCTGCGAAAAAATCATGAATAAAAAGAGTGAGGCTATGGTCAAATAAATAAATTACTGAAAAAAGTTTGACTGCTGAGAGTGCAAGCAGCTAGGGACACCCGCCCTCACGGCCAAAAAACGGACCGGCCCACCGGGAATTCTCCTGGTCCTCCTGTTTAATCCTTCATTTAATCGCCAGATGCTGTCAGCTGTGCAAGTGGCAGCTTTAAAATTGAACATCGTATACACCATTGCAAAAGATCTTGCACTAACTAGGATTGAATTAATATTGCAGCTCATGAAAAGCAGCGGTATTGCTATAAAAATGAGGTATGCAAATTATAAGGTATATGTCAAAAGCATCTTTGCAATTGACCCTTTTCACACGACTTCACTTCACTTCTCCCTATCGGCAACGCAGTGTATTTTTAGTTCCGGTTTACCTTTGAATGAATGGGAAACTTCTCTGGAAAATTTACAAATAAAAATTGCACGATCTGATTTAAGACTATAACTGGTATTGGGCATGTGTCCTAATGTTTCTCTTTTAATACTGAACTGCTTTCTGAGTTTGAAAATGATTCTTTCAATTATTAAGAATAGGAATAAACTATTGTTTATCAAGAAAAAGCATATGTTTGCAACCGTTTCATTTATTAATTAAGTTTATTTCCTCAATAATGCATTTATTTTTACATTAATGCTGCTCTGAATATAAATTTATATTATTTGTTATGTGTAAATGTTCCAGCATGAGTACAATTCTTTACTAAATCTTCTTATATTACCTGGTAAGTATTTCTATAAATGCAACCAGTTTCATAATTTATTATTTACTGATCTATTAATGTTTTGTTCAGTTTCTCCATTTGACTGAATTAATTATGTCCTACCGCCACCTTTTGGGTGGATTTAATTTGATATTAGTACTACCTTTTAATTAATAATGTTACAAATAAATTCATAATCTAATAATACTGATTAAAATGTTGTCTTCTCGGTGTTATCTTTGCAATTGTAATTTTTTGTATTGATTTTGTTGGATTAAGAGTCACTTACAACACTGTTATTCTATTCCATGTAATTTGAATATTAAATAGACTCATGTTTTATGTTGATTAATAAATTACCTATATAGAAAGAAATGTCAAAAAACTGAGCAGTGGAATGTGAATTATATGAATGTGTTTGTGAATCAGCTGTCCACTGTAAACAAGCACATTAAAACACCCACAGTTTTATTTAATTTTTATTCTTCAGGACACAAAAAATAAATAAATAAATAAATCTGACATAAAAAAATGTTCAGCGCCCTTGTAAACATCTGAAGTCTTTATTTGACAAATACTGTCAAGACAACAGAAAACAGCCATAGTCAGAGTCGAACCATTTCTGTAGTAAATATACACCTGACTGGGTGAGTTCTCTATAGGGATTTCTGTGTAGGCGGAAGTAACAATACACTGCGTGAAGTGAAAGCGTGGAGTGAAACAGGAAACCGCGGGACGTCATGTGAAAAGGGTCTATATCAGACACAGAACAGCACAGTTATCATTGACACATTCATTCATGTCAGTGCGCGTAGGGCCGGTGAGCGCTCCGTGTATCTTTTGGTCACTCAATTATGTTTTTTTGTTGAGACATATTTTCCTTGCACATGCATAAATATTTTTTTGCTTGTTAGTTTTGATTAGTGTTGATTTCAAATGCAATAAACCTGTTGATATAAAACTTGTAGTAACAGTGCTCATAATTGGTGGGTGCGACCTAAAGAATAATTTTGAGCCCTGTCTAATATATATCAATTGGAGGTGTTGGTTAGGAGAAAAACTTCTTTTAATATGGAAAATTTTCCTTCTATCACGTGCCGTTGATTTAAGAACACAGTTTAAATCACTAGTTCCTGTCCTTAATATGGCAACCTGCGCTTGCGTTTGTTTTGATCCAGGAGTGCAATACCTAGTTCAACCACTGGGTGTCAAACTTACATACTCCACCTTTAATATTACTAGGTTTATTTGTAATGAATAGAAAGCATTTAAATATTACATGTAAATGAATGCTAGTATTTATATAGCTCTTTCCACGAAGTTCATTTATTGCACAAAATAAATGTGTAAATGCTAAGAATTTTACTTAGGAAATTCTAGTTATCCTTGACAATTAATATTAATAAATGACAACAATAAATTTTACCACACCAAAAAGTTTTTTTGTTTTTTTTACATGGGTTTTCTGCCTTTTAAGTCTCAATGCTACCTAAAACCGAAGCCATTTAAAATGCTCCCTGTTAGCAGCAATCAACTTCATTTGTTTGCTTGACTTTATTAACCCCAAAGGGAATTTCCCATCACAGCAAAGCTCTCCATACTAAAGATAGATAAAATAAGTTACAAATAAACACAATAATACAATTACATCCATACTGCACACCTTAGTTTCAAACAATGCGTAGACACTTGTTCATATCTAATCCTTACAATTCAGCATAATTCATCTAGTATAGACGTTGGCCCTGCAGGGAGAGCTCAACCTGCGGTTTGTGTCCGTCCTAATGCCCCAGTATAGTGAAGGGGACACTACCGTCAGTGAGTGGCATCTTTTGGATGAGACCTTAAATTGAGGTTCTGACTCTCTGTGGTCATTAAAAATCCCATGGCACTTGTCGTAAAGAGTAGGGGTGTGATCCCAGTGTCCTGGCCAAATCCACACAGAAATACCAACTGGCCCAGCTGGGTCTCAAACCAGTGACCTTCTTGCTGTGAGGCAACAGTGCTAACCACCGTGCCAGCCCTTTTTCTAAACTGCTTTTTTTTCCAGGAATACCAAAAATAAATAGATAAGTAAAAACAACAACTGTATTTTAATCATAGTCCAGTTTTAAAACTCCAGTGATGTCTTTGTCGGCTTGGATTAACTAATAGTAAAAAAAATGTCTCATATGCAAACTGCATCCGTTGTCTTCCCATGATACCTTTGTTTGACATCTTTTTGCATTCTTTTGTCTTTTTTTCCCCTTTCTGACACATTTCTCACTTTTTCTGTGTCTCTCCATCACTTCCACATTTTGGAGGAGATTCTCATCAAAGCTTCTCTCTCATTCCGGCACGTTTTATATGGCACTGGCGAGAAGCACTTACCCTGAAGGACTCCAGCCTTCGGAATTTAGATGGAGAATTTTCCCTCCCCTTTATTCACCTTTTTTTTTACACAAATGGAGAGCGCAGACCGGGTGTTATTGAAGGTTCTTTTTCTCTTTTCACTGCACACCCGTATGCACTCAAGATGTGTTTTTTTTTTCTGAAAAAAAAAAAAAAAGGCCAGCTTGTGCTCTTAAGATCAGGTAATTCCTGTCTGAGTAATCCCATTGGGGAATACGGTTGGAGAAAATGATGCAAGAACGTGTACACAAGTATAAAACTACAGCGTATTTTGTATGCTTGAGTTTATGTGTGGGCGTGATGGAGTGGAGGGAAGGAGAAATTGAAATTGTGAGAGGAGGATTATATTTTATAATTTGAAGTATTCATTTGGACAAGTGGGTGTCCAACTGTGCATTTCATGTATTAAACATACCTCCCTGCTGCTTTACCTGAATAGCGGCATGCACACATACTTATCTACATCATATTTTGTCTGCAGGAAGGTGGGTGGTATGAGAGAATTCGTAGCAAGGGTCACGGTTATTGCAGTTTTATTCAAACTTCACATTTGAATTATGAGCAACAGCTCAATTTTAAGTTAAAGCAATATCAGACCATTTGTGTAATTGAAGCAAAAGCTTTTTTGTTTTTTACAATAAATTTTTTAATCGAAATAATTTAGTCATTTAGACATACAGTTGAAGTAAAATTTCTTAGCCCTCCTGTAATTTCTTTTTTTCAATATTTCCCAAATGATGTTTTACAGAGCAAGGGATTTTTCACAGTATTTCCTATAATATTTTTTTCGTCTGGAAACATCTTATTTGTTTTATTTCTACTAGAAATAGAATTGTTTTAAAACAATTTTAAGGTCAATATTATTAGCCCCCTTAAGCTATATATACTGTATTTTTGATTGTCTACAGAACAATCCACTGTTATACAATGACTTGCCTAATTACTCTAACTTGCCTAGTTAACCTAATTAACCCAGCTAAGCCTTTAAATGTCACTTTAAGCTGAATACTACTATCTTGAAAAATATCTAGTCAAATATTATGTACTGTCATGATGGCAAAGATAAAATAAATCAATTATTAGAAATTAGTTATTAAGACTACTATGTTTAGAAATGTGTTGAAAAATCTTCTTGCTGAAATTGGGGAAAAAATAAACAGAGGGGCTAATAATTCAGGAGGGCTAATAATATATACATTCAAATCCATGCTTATAGAATAGTCCATACAATAAAATACTATTAATGAAGAGAAAACTTGGTAACACTTCATTACACACTATGAATCATTTATTAAGCATTAGCAAATGGTGAATTCATTCTGTTAAGCATTAACTCTACATTAATAGACGTTAGTAAGCAGTTTATGACTGCAAATACAAATGCTCCATTCTTGACTTTTATGCACATGTATAATGTGCTTAATGATTGTATTTTCATGCTTTGTTAATTATTGTTTTTTCATTACTAAATTAAGTTAAAAGTTTAAAGATCATTCAGAATGTGTAAGTAAATAATTATTTTAATTATATTATTTCACTATTCAAATTATTATTCAGGCATATAATAATGGTTCATTTTTTATGTTTATAAATGCTTTATTAACTCAACTTCAACCAGTTTTGTGACCTAAAGTGAGGACTGTATGCTTTATAAATCCCCTATAAATGAAAGTAAAGGCTCACTTAAATTCCAAACAGGCAAAAAAAAAGAGAAGAAAACAAATGACATTATTCTTTTCTATCTATTTGAAGATACACAAATGAAACTGCATCAAATGAAAAACTAAAATAAAGTTACTGTGCAGTTTAAACATCACTAAATAACTTAGAAATGTTGTGTCATAATATATTGTTAAATTATTATATTGTTGTTGTTTTATCCAATTTTATGTTATATTTTGACACTCTATTACTCAGCAACGTTTAAACTGTACAGTAATTTTACCTTTTTAGATAATATTACAAACATGTACTGTTCATTTGATACTGAGCATTTAATTGTCATTTATTAGATATTTTTAAAGCATAAATAGTCCTCACTTTAGATTAGGTCACAAAACCGAATGAAGTTGAGTTAATAAAGCATTTAACATACAAATGAACCATTAGTCTAGGCCTGAATAATAATATATAAATGTTGATTTGAATAGTTATTAATCATTTACTAACTCAATCTGAATGATCTTACAAACTCCCAACTATTCTTAAATACTAATGATTTGAAGAAGATTTGAAATGTGCTTTTAAGTCAAGAATAGAGCATTTGTATCTGCAGTTATTAAATGCTTACTACCATCTATTAGAATTAATGAGTTAACAAATAATAAATTCACTATTTGCTAATGCTTAAACAATGATCGTAGTGTGTAATTATAAAGAGTTACCGAATACTGCAGTTTTACATTAACATTTAGTCATTTAGCAGATTTTTTTTTAAAGTGACTTACAATTGAGGAGGTATTCAGCAATTCAACAAGAAGAGACAATACACACAAGATGTGTTAATTATTCAATGGAAATTTTAGTGCTGAGAGAATTAACTGCAAGAGTAAGGAATGCTATTTTATTGAAAAAAGTGTGTTTTCCCAGGTGGTTTGTCAAGCCCACTCACCTGTTTGAAGCACACTTTATAAATGAACAATGCTTATTTATTTATTTATTTATTTATTTATTTATTTATTTATTTATTTATTCATTCATTTATTTATTTATTCGAGATATGGAGTGATTGTAAGAAACTGTCTGGTGCAAATATGCAAAAACATTTTTAAAAACTGTAAACATTCTGAGTAACTTCCTCTACCTTCCTTTGCTTAAATTCAGGCAGTATCTGCATGTACTCTTCACAACCTGTCCCAGAATACACTGTGCCGAGCAAAAGAAAGTACAAATAAATTACAAGGGCGGTGAAAATAAGCAAGCTTGCATATCAGATCAGGACAATCTTTGGGATCTGCTGCTGCTCTGCTGGTTTTTGACATTAACTAACCCAATTCCCATTGGTCCTGGTAAAGCATGAAGTCCCTTCATCTAAATCATGAGATGAATCATCGTCCAAAAAAAAAAAAAAAAATCACCTTTTGTCCTCATTAACGTTGTGTTCAATTTTGCACCTAGGGACTACTAAGATCATGTTTTTGCAAACTCATGTAAAAAAAAATTTAGTTGAAGGCTGAAATTCTGAAGAAGTGTAAAGCTTTGGCAACTTTTAATTAGCATGGCTCTGAATTTATTATTAATCTCACTGAAACTTTTGCCCATCATGTCAAAGTCAGTGGTGAGGCTATAGCAATACATATATTAAGTTAAAAGACACTTTTATCCAAAGCAACTTTGAGGAGAATCATGCACAAAGGCATTTTATTGCCTGACAAGCACTGAATTAAGAATACTTCCTGACTATTCTTGCTAAATCTGTCCTATTTTTACATGGAATGATCTATACTGAATGTGACATAGGATTGGGACATTCTTTGTTTTCTTTACCTCGAGATGCTTACAATTCAAATGTATTTTGCTTTCTGACAAATGTATATAAAGATTTTTGTATGTTCTTTTGGTCAGATTAGTTAAACAAAAATCTAAATTATGTCATCATTTGTCCAAATCTCATAACGTTACAAACCTGCATGACTGACAGAGACTTCTGTGGAACCCAAAAGAAAATATTTTAAGGAATGGTGATGATGATAACCATACAGGGGTGCGTTTCCCAAACAACGACATAACTCGCGGCTGAACTATCAAAGTACGATGCATCGTTTGGGAAATGAACGATGTAGTGAGGAGTGTTTTCCAAAACCATAGTTGCTCTGTCACAGATCCATCGTTTTATTCATGTTAGTTATAACGTAAATTGTCCATAATGTCGGTCTAAACAGGGTGAAGTAACTACTTCTTTAGAGAAAAACCCCATATTTTTTTGAGCAAATTATATTATATAGTGGTATATATATATATATATATATATATATATATATATATATATATATATATATATATATATATATATATATATATATATATATGTATATATATATATATATATATATATATATATATATATATATATGTATGTATTATATAATTGTTTTACACGCGCACACACATTTAAATGAATCCAATATTAGTTTTGGTAAAAACATGCACTCATTTTCCATATTAATTGAAATATTTTTAAACAACACATATAGTGTCACGGATTGGCCAGGCTCTTCCACCAACATCACGCACCGAGCACCTTCACCTGAGTATTAACCACGCACAGCTGCACCCAATCACTCCCATTCACTATATAAGCACACACCTCACTTCACTCAGTGTCCGGTCTCGTTCCTACGAAGCGGACTCTGAGTGAACCACTTCCTAGGTTTCACTCCCCTACGATCTCAGCAATTATACTTAACTTTATTCTGTTTCCTTCTAGTCTGTCCAGTGTTCCCGGTGTCCTGTCAGCGTTGTGTGTCTCGTCAGTCTGTCTTCCCCGCAAGTCCTCTGGTGTGTGCATTCGGTCATCCTTCAGTGTTTGTCATCCCACCTGACAAAGAGGATCATCAGTTCCACTAAACTCCGTTCATCGCTCCATCAATATTCATTAATACTCTACTGTTGGAATAAACATTGTTTATACTCACTCCCCTTGTTTGTCCGTCTGCTTCCGTAACAGAAGACCGGACCTGAAACTACCAACAGCATGAGCACTCACGATCCCCTTCAGGAGTTGGTGGATTCATTGAAGAGAGTGCTACTACCATCTGCTCCACTTCCCGAAGCACCACCAGCACCGAGCACTTCTTCACCGTCCATCCACTCATCCAGTCCCATGGCTCGACCAGCGCCCTACTCTGGCGGGGCGGAGGAGTGCAATGGATTTCTCCTGCAATGTTCTCTGGTATTCACTATGCAACCCGAGTTATACCCTACAGATCGGTCCAAAATCGCTTTCATCATCTCCCTCCTCTCTGGGTCGGCTCTTCGGTGGGCTGAAACCATCTGGCAACAGTCTGGGCCGGTAACAAATTCCATTCAGTCATTCACAAAGTACTTCAAGGAGGTTTTTGGTCGCGCGGATGCTGAAGTAGCAGCTGGAGAACAGCTATACCATCTCAAACAGGGAGCCATGTCCACTCAGGATTATGCTCTCAGGTTCCGAACTCTGGCTGCTGCTAGCGGCTGGAATGAGCGATCTCTCCTCACAACCTACCGGTTCGGACTAGAGCCCAGCCTCCGGTTACAGCTGGCCGCCCTCGACGATACGATGGGATTGGAGAAGTTCATCCAACACTCTCTGCGCTGTTCCGATCGTCTGAGGGTCTACCAGCATGATCCTCCACCAATATCCCAAGCACTCCTCCGTTCGCCAGAGCCAGCCGTCCCTCCAGAACCAGAACCCATGATCATCGAATCTGGTAGACTCACGATCACCGAGCGACAGAGGAGGCTGACCCGGGGTCTGTGCATGTACTGTGGCGCCAAAGGACATGTCAGGCTGGACTGTCCCATTCGTCCAGCACGCTCTGTGGTGAGTTTGTTCAGTTCTCCTATTGAAAAGATGCATCCTCTCACCACTAATGTCCAGTTAACTACCCCTTCTGTCTCAGTTTCAGTCACAGCCCTCATCGACTCCGGGTCAGCAGGAAATTTCATCTCGCACGCCCTCTGTCGCAGACTCCAGCTTAACACAGAAGCCTCGACGCACGTCTATCAGATTCAGCCCATAACCAAAGATATCCATTGTCAGGCACGTATCCATCGAAAATGTGAACCCGTCAATCTCCAAGTAGGACTGCTCCACAAAGAGGAGATTCAATTTCTGGTTCTGGAGGGTGCATCGATGGATATCATCTTAGGGCGCCCGTGGCTGGTGAAGCACGATCCCATCCTCTCTTGGGGCACAGGAGAAATTAAGAGATGGGGAGAAGAATGCCGATCCAGCTGTTTTCCTGATCTACCCTTACAAATTCGAAGACCCCTTACCGTCTACGTCACGTCTGTCGAAAGTCCAGTCGAGAAAATATCCATTCAGATCCCGAAGATCTACTCCTCATACGAGGATGTGTTTTGCCCCAAGAGAGCTTCCCAGCTACCTCCACATCGGCCATGGGACTGCGCCATAGACCTGCTTCCAGATGCTCCTATGCCCAGAGGTAGGATCTACCCGTTGTCCCTTCCGGAGACCAAGGCAATGGAGGAGTACATCCATGAGGCTCTGAGTCAGGGGTATATCCGTCCATCCACGTCACCTGCTGCCTCAAGTTTCTTCTTCGTGGCTAAGAAGGATGGAGGGCTGCGGCCATGTATCGATTACAGAACCCTAAATCAAGGGACAGTCAAGTTCCGGTATCCCCTTCCTCTCGTCCCTGCGGCCCTGGAACAACTCAGATCCGCCAAAATTTTCACCAAGTTGGACCTCCGCAGCGCCTATAACCTGGTGAGAATACGTGAGGGGGACGAGTGGAAGACTGGGTTTGTGACCCCTACTGGACACTACGAGTACCTGGTCATGCCCTATGGTCTGGTTAACGCCCCCTCCGTATTCCAAAACTTCATCCACGAAGTCCTCCGGGAGTTCCTCCATCTCTTCGTCATTGTATACATAGATGATATCCTGATTTACTCCCGGAGTGAGGCCGAACATCGCCACCACGTTGCGGAGGTCCTGAAAACCCTCAGGAAACACCGCCTGTACCTCAAGGCTGAAAAATGCTCCTTCCATTCACCATCTGTTCAGTTCTTGGGGTACATCATCGATCAAAGAGGGGTTCGTATGGACGAGGGGAAGGTCACTTCCGTCATCTCCTGGCCCGAACCAAAAACCATAAAGGAACTCCAACGTTTCCTAGGATTTGCTAATTTCTACCGACGTTTCATCCAGAATTACAGTCTCATCACCGCTCCGCTCACCAACCTGTTGAAAAATAAACCCAAAGCACTACCCTGGCCTCCCGAAGCCGCCGCAGCCTTCCAAAACCTAAAAGAATCCTTCACTCAAGCCCCACTGCTGACTCATCCTGATCCTGACTTGCCGTTTGTGGTCGAAGTGGATGCATCGACCACCGGAGTGGGAGCCATCCTGTCCCAGTACCACGGTACTCCTTCATTACTCCATCCATGTGCCTATTTCTCCCGGAAGCTCAGCCCGGCGGAAAGGAACTATGACATTGGGAATCGAGAACTTCTGGCCATCAAGCTCGCCCTGGAGGAGTGGCGACACTGGTTGGAGGGGGCCAAACATTCGTTCCAGGTGATCACAGATCATAAAAATCTCCAATACCTAAAAGATGCTAAAAGACTCTGTCCTCGTCAGGCCCGTTGGTCATTGTTCTTCTCCAGATTTCAGTTCTCTATCTCATATCGACCAGGTTCAAAGAATATCCGAGCAGACGCACTTTCCAGAATTCACGACCAGCATGAAATTATTGAGACACCGGCCAAGATCCTTCCCGATCAGATCACTATCTGTCCCATCCAATGGTCCGCTCCTACAGTAATCGCCACTCCAGAATCCAGAACTCCGCCGGGCTGTCCCCCCAATCGACGCTTCATCCCTGAAAACCAACGGGTAGATCTCATTCATTCCAGCCATACATCTCTGGGCACAGGACATCCTGGGGCCAACAACACCCTCTCGCTGCTATCCCAACGCTTTTGGTGGCCGAACATGGCGAGGGATGTGAGAAGATACGTCCAGGGCTGCAGAGAATGCGCTATGGCAAAGAGTCCTCGCCATCTACCTGCTGGTAAACTCCATCCCTTGCCCATCCCAAACCGCCCCTGGTCACACCTAGGAGTTGACTTCATGACAGACCTCCCATTGTCTGAAGGTAACACCTGCATTCTAGTCATCATAGATCGATTCTCTAAATTCTGTCGTTTGATTCCTTTGAAAGGTATACCCACAGCCCTAGAGACCGCCGAAAACCTGTTCAACCACGTCTTTCGAAATTTTGGGTTACCAGAAGATATAGTCTCGGATCGAGGACCCCAATTTATCTCCAGACTATGGAGAGCATTCTTCAGACTCCTAGGTGTGACCGTAAGCCTCTCGTCTGGCTATCACCCCCAAACCAACGGCCAGACAGAGAGGAAAATTCAGGAAGTGGGGCGGTTCCTCCGGACCTTCTGTCACGGTCACCAAAACTCCTGGAGCCAGTTTCTGGGCTGGGCGGAATACGCCCAGAATTCCCTGCGGCAACCTACCACCGGACTCACGCCATTCCAGTGCATCCTAGGGTTCCAACCTCCACTCTTCCCCTGGGATGGCGCACCATCTGATGTCCCCGCAGTGGATTACTGGTTCCGGGAGAGCGAGAGAGTCTGGGACGATGCTCATCATCATCTCCAGAGGGCAGTACGCAGAACAAAGGAGGTATCGGATAAGAGGAGGATTCCAGGCCCCATCTATACTCCAGGACAAAAGGTCTGGCTCTCCACCAGAGATATCCGGTTGCGACTGCCCTCCCGAAAATTAAGTCCCAGATTTGTTGGTCCCTTCACCATTCTGGAACAGGTCAACCCCGTCACATACAAATTACAGTTACCACCACAGTACAGAATCCACCCCACATTCCACGTGTCCCTTCTAAAACCCTTTCACGATCCTCTGATTCCCTCCACAGAGCCTGGCCATGAAGAGGAACCTCCTCCCCCCCTGATGTTAGAAGAAGGGGCCATCTACCAAGTCAAGGACATCCTACGGTCCCGGCGTCGTGGTGGTCAGCTTGAATACCTCGTCGACTGGGAAGGATACGGTCCAGAAGAGAGGTCATGGGTCTCCAGATCCGATATACTAGATCCCGCACTTATGGAAGAGTTCCACTCCAATCACCCAGAATTTCCAGCACCTCGAGGACGAGGTAGACCACCACGACGTCGGAGGTTCAGGCCCTCAGGAGCGGGCCCTGGGGAGGGGGGTAATGTCACGGATTGGCCAGGCTCTTCCACCAACATCACGCACCGAGCACCTTCACCTGAGTATTAACCACGCACAGCTGCACCCAATCACTCCCATTCACTATATAAGCACACACCTCACTTCACTCAGTGTCCGGTCTCGTTCCTACGAAGCGGACTCTGAGTGAACCACTTCCTAGGTTTCACTCCCCTACGATCTCAGCAATTATACTTAACTTTATTCTGTTTCCTTCTAGTCTGTCCAGTGTTCCCGGTGTCCTGTCAGCGTTGTGTGTCTCGTCAGTCTGTCTTCCCCGCAAGTCCTCTGGTGTGTGCATTCGGTCATCCTTCAGTGTTTGTCATCCCACCTGACAAAGAGGATCATCAGTTCCACTAAACTCCGTTCATCGCTCCATCAATATTCATTAATACTCTACTGTTGGAATAAACATTGTTTATACTCACTCCCCTTGTTTGTCCGTCTGCTTCCGTAACATATAGGACTTATGTTTTCTTTACAAATAGCAAAACGCAAAGCAAAATACACCTAAAAGATATGATTTTGATGCTGTTGTATCTTTTTAATCATTTCAAGTTTAAATGTTGGAACATTCTAAACGAATAGGGTATAGGGGGGACAACTGGGAATAGAACACAGCCAGGAACTATGTTTTTTACAACAGCTCTAGAGGTGTAGTTGCAAGTGTACAAGTTTGCAATGCAGTTTGCAAATGTTCATTGAAACAACGGATTTGGGAAATGCCAAATCGACAGACGATGTTTGTAACGACGGAACTTGCGACCTTAGTTGGCTAACAATAGTTTTCGGAAATGCACCCCAGTGTAGCTTCCCATTGATTTCCATTGTTAGTCTTTTGAAATCAGTGACACATGAAACAAATGTTTACTGTTCAGCATAATGCCAAAAGATACATTCTATATTATAGTGTCAATGTGACATTCAAAGAAAACAGATTCATTTAAACTAACGTATCTATATTGCTTTGATTTTTTGCTTCAAATGCTTAATTTATTTATTTAATGTATTTTTTTGCCTAATGTCTGCTTCTGATTTACACAAACATGATGAAGACAGTGCACAGATACTGAGGAAGAGAACACACAATCACAGTGCAAAAATAAAAGATATCATGGAATAAAAAATTTGCAAATATTGACCTCTTTTTATTTGATGTTTACATGTGCTTGGTCACTTTATTTCATTATTATTAATGTTTAGAGAGGGCGTCATGTTGGCCAGTTCAAAAAGAAGGGTCATTCTAGCCGCTAAGGTATTTTGGCAGTCGCTCATACACTGCGTATTACAATAGAGCGCTTAACAGCAATGTACAGCATGTACAGCAAGCTGACAGGGAAAATGAAATGGATGTTCTCGCCTGGTGGAAAATGAACAAAGAATCCTACCCAAAACTTGCAACTGGACTGCGCTAAAGCCATTTACAGTGGATTCAATAATGTTCCTCCACAAAACACGCAGCCTAACCTTGGTGAGTAAAGGATTTTCAAACTATAATATTAATTATTAAATATTAATTAAACTATAAATGCATAATGTAGACAAAGTATATAGGCTAATGTTGGCATTATTATGTTATTATTCAGCTTCACCATTGCCTTAAGGCCAGATTGTAAAGTGGCGAAACAAATCCCGCAGAGCCTTTATCTTAATTTAGCCAAATACCCGTCATAATTTAGAATTTATTTTAATTTAATTTGTTAGGAAAGTCTTATTTTTATTGGTGTTTTGGCCAATTTAAAGGCTAAGTGTATGTACATGGGCCTATTTAGAGTGCTGAGATGTTAAGATGTTACCAAGGACTTATTTTATTTCTTTGTTCCAACTTCTAAGTGGCCTAAAGCTTACATTTGTTAATAAATTATGTTAAAACATGTATAAACGACTCAATCTTGAAAAAAGGTGAAAAAGCTGTGTGCATATGCACATTTGAATTATGTTAGGCTATAAACAGGTTCAGGCTTCAAAATGTACTTGATGTATTCTGTTGGGCTCTAGCCCTATCAGGCCTAACTTTTATGGCCTGATTACACCTCTAATGTTAACACCTTAATCAAGCTACTGTATTACCGTCGTGTAGGATTTTCGCCACAATTTTTGACAGGATAGTCCACACACACAGCTGTTTGACACTATTCTTTGCACTTAATGAGTCATTAAAGGAACACAAACACTTGCATTGCAAAAAACTGAGTTTTTTCCCCCATTCGGCTTGGGGTATAAAATTCCATTAAAACAATACTCTTCCTGCAGTTAAAGTCGACAATTTAAAAATGAAACTCCCAAAATGGCGAAAAATGCAGATGGCGTGGTGACACAATGACGTTAATTGAATTTGCAAACAAGCAGAGCAACTCCATTCGATTAAGGTCTCTCACACAGGGCTGAAGGAAAACAAAGACTGACTAACTTTATACCTGCAACAAGCCTGGACAGGAAGTCCGAACATTACAACAGCATACAACGGAGAGCATATTTTCATTATTAATGTCACCTTTTTGCCTCTTTATGCGTCACAACGGTGCCAGGGGAAGATTGTAAGAGTCTAAATTACCATATGCATTTGCTTATATGGCAAACATGTCTTTTTCACCAATGAAGGTCCATACTGACTCCAAAGGCAGCTACTGATTAGATCAGGGCCTGGTGTGTGGACTTTGGGGGTTTTACGATGTGGTCACATGTTGATTGGTCACTTTGAATGTCTCAATATTTGGGCTTTGGTCACATGGTCAAGAAAGAGACAAAATAGCTGGTAAACTTTGCTCTGTCTCTTTTTCTGCTCTGAGCTTTCCTGCTCTGCTTCTCTCCTGTTCTGGAGTCTATCTTCTCTGGCTCTTCTTAGGCTTTTTTGAGGCCTACTTGCTCTCTTTGTCACCCCCTCCCCTGTCTCTGCTTCTACCTCTGGTAACTTTATTTTTACATTTAAGCTAGGTACAGTTATAATCATATGTTTTTATCATTTCATGTTTATCATTTTAGACAGTTATTTGTAACTAATTCAGTTGTAACCATAGAGAATTATTGTCATTAAATCATTTCATTATCAAGTATTTGTGAATTATTAATCTTAGAAACACTTAATTGCTCCATATTGCAATACAATAATCACATAATAGCAAAGCCCTCCCACATTTTTAGCTATTAATACTGCCCTTATTTGCATTTTTGGTATAAGATTGCAGGATGGTTTGACTAGAAATGTACAGTTTTTTACCATCATGCACTTTTTAGTCATGCTAAACTCAATGCTTATCAGTATATTACAAACGATAAGATAACACCCATCCATACTACATACGTAGGCCATATCATAGGCAGCAAAGAGGCTCACTAGGTTTCAGAACAGAACCACAGTGATCCATTATAACTGCAGCAGCACAGATAATTCTCATTTGAGCAAGCTTCGGAAAGTCGAAGTGTGTGTGTGAGAGTGTTTGCAGGCCTGAGTGATGAATGTGAGACTTGAAGTCTTTGGTCTTTCAAACTTTCCATTCTATCGACTGTCATCCATTTGTGTGTGTGCGTGTGTGAGAGCGCGAGAGAGATTAATAACAATGTGCTCACTGGACTGGGAAGAGACCGATGGCTCGGGCGTCTAACCAATAACATTTACTGGAACACTCCGAGTCATTAGCACAATTCCTCTGTCGCAGCGGCGACTCTCAGGCTACAAGGTCCGGCTGCTCGGAAACCAAATTTTACAGCCCGTATCAAGTTAACGGCCAATTTGTCTCCAAGCTCAAAGCGCTCTTTAATTTCTCTGTCTGTCTTACAACTGCCTTCTCTCACTCAGAAACATGACCTAACCCCTCACGACACATAGAGAAGCCTCCAGTTAATTGCAAATCCAAATTTCTCCTCTGTTTTAACAGTCGTGCAGAGCAGATTGTCATTCGGGTTTGGAAAAGCATGACTCAACTCTCTCTCGTACTTTATCATAATGTTCCTCCCATGCATCTTTCAGAGCCAAAACTCTCCTCCTCTTAAACAACCACGACAGGTGTCTGTGGGTGGACGACGATTGTTTCACTACAGAATAGATGGAGATGATAGGATGGGAACAACAAAGCGTGACCATTTGTGTCTTTTCATAGCGCTCCCAAATTCCCTAATCATCTGATAGCCCATCCATTACTTAGATACTTGAGTTTCACAGCTGTCTCGGAGCTGTGTTATTGTGGTTAATTCACGCTTATGTGTTTTATTGCTTGTGGATGCAATCCAAGAGTTTGTTTTTAGCATCTGTCAACTGAAATATACAACAGCAACTGTCCATTTTGAACAGGACACATTGGAACATGCATTTAATTGAACTAAACTCTGTAGTTTATGTTGCCTGATTGAACAAAATGGATTCACTGTCCAAACTCGATGCATCCTCGAACTTTTGACTCTTATGAGGGTCATAAAAATCAGCTAAATGACTGATTAAGGGATTTTAAAGTACGAACAAAGGGGAAGGAAAAAAACAAATCCTCCCATTTTTCTTTCATTAGTCTTAATGCGTTTAAGACATATCAGATTTTAATCAAGCTCTGATGAGGAAGACAATCATTCTGCAAGCGTCCATTATATTTTGTTCCTCTCAGTTTTAATTACAACCAGACATTAAAGCCCAATTAAGAATCCTCTCATGCTTTCGCACTTTTGATAGGGATCGGGCCATATGGAGAGAGCTCTGTGCCAAGGAAATGAAAATTAAAGATGAAAGAACAAGGGTTTTGGGAGGAGATGTTCATATTACGGGAGGCCGCTCTTTGCAGGACACCTACTTACATGGTGATCTATCACGCTGTGAGACCAATTAGAGCCATTCTCCGAAAGCACATGCTGGAAAGACATCGTGATGTCTTGTTCCTAAATCTCCCATGAGCTACACATCCATTAAAGCATGTGTGAATGGTGTCGTGGCTCTCTAAGATTCAACAATATAGTGAGTCTCAAGGAGACTCGATTCTTTAATGAAGGCATCAAGGTATTCGCCTCACAAGAGCATTTCAGCTCAAGGTGGTTATATTTCTATCATCCTATGAGTCATTGTTTCACAATTGCAAGTACAAAATAAATAAATAAAGTTACATTTGTACAAATAAAATGAAAGAAACCCAATTAAATGTTAAAAATAGAAGCTATGTTTTTTTTCTCTCGCGAGTGCCATTCACTCCTGCTCTTCTCGCGTAAATCCACCAGTGGCCGATATCGACTGACTGATTGACTGATCGACCTATACCCCCATCCACCCCCTTTCTTAAACCCAACCAATAGTGTTTTAAAAAGCACAGATTGACCTTCCCACCCACTTCCTTAAACCCAACAGACAGTTTTTTCAAAAGCAATCCAGAATCCAGTTTTCAAAAGCAATACAGGATTTTTTTTTGTCTCGAACCCAGTCATTACGGTCAACTCTGCTTTGCATCTCAAATCCTCCGATGTACGCGATGAGCCACTGGACAAACTGGTAAGTTGATACAGTAAGTGCAAAAAGGAATGACGTCAAACCCCCTTGTAGTGTTCGCCTTAAAGACAAAATTCAGTCATACGTTCCTCTGGCTACATAATTCTTGATCTCCAGAAATGCATAAAGGGCTACGTTTTCAGAATGGGCCTATGTTGAATAAAATGGCTACATTACACAAAGTATATAAACATGAAAAAAAAATATTAAGATAGAAAGATAAGATATTAAGATACAAAATTACTTTATAGAATATTGAACAATGTTGGGTAACGTTACTATTAAAAGTAACATATCTAATCACTTTTTTAAAAGTAACCAAATATGTTAGTTACTTTTTAAAGAAAGTAGAGAAGAATTTTTTTTTTTCGATTTTCATTCATATTTTTAAAGATTATTGTAGGCTTAATATTGTAATATATTTCTTTTTAAACAATGCAAAAATGCTTTACTTGCTTAGATATTTTTTGTCTTGTTTCTTGTCCAAATATCAAAATTTTTAAAAAATGAACCCAGCAGGCACAGGTCGTCAACATGATGCCTGATTGACGTTGTACCTCAATGTCATGTGGATGTTGGATTTTGTTTGAAAATGAAAATTGCGTTAACGTCAGAACCCAACGTCAGGCTGACGTCAACAACGTCCAACTTAAAATCAACCACATGTCACCGTCTAATGATTCTACAGCTTGGCGTTGTGTGGACGTTTCCACTATGATGTCTATCAGACGTTGGATTTTGGTTGCCATACATGACGAATAAATGTCAGTAATCGACATCAAAATGACCTTGGTTAAGATGTTGGCTCAACATTGGATTTTGGCCACTTTCCAACACAACCTAAAATCAACCAAATATCATTGTCATTTGACGTGGTTATTAGACGTCAAAATAACATTGTCCTTAGACGCTGGCTAGACATAGAATTTTGGTCACCTGATGTCACGACCTAAATCTAACCTAATATTAACGTCTTATGACATTGTGTGCCTGCTGGGAAGAAGCGTTATAGACACGCAAAACATATAGTCTTGTTTAACAAATAATGTCAAAATTAAGTGAGTTTCTCCTTAAAACAAGCAAAATAATCTGCCAATGGGCTTAGCAAAATAATCTTATGTCAAAAGGAAAAACAAGATTATTTTGCTTACCCCTTTGGCTGATTATTTAGCTGCTTCTTCTTTTTTTAAAGGAAAAACTCACTTAATGTTGATATATTGTTTCTTAATCATAACAAGACAATAAATCCAAGTACAGCATTTTTTGGAAATGAAGTAACTTTAGCCAACTCTTTAGATAGGGAACACGCAGGAGGTCTGGACTATGAAGAAAACTGACTGCACTCAATTTATTCAAAGTCCTACATTTACCAGACCTCTCCATTTCCTCACAAAGTTGCCATATGGCTGTAGCAGTATCTGTAGAAGTATAATAGTCATGCAGTATACTTTTATAGTTTTTATGGTGTTTTTTGTTGTCCTTTTAGGAGCCGCGAGCTGATGTTGCATGCAAAAGAGATGTACGGTGATCCTTTTAAAAATTCTCCATTTGTGTTGCATAGGAATAACAACACCATGCTGGTTTGCAATGACATGGTGGTGAGTAAATAATGACAGTTTTTGTGTGTTTTTTTCTGTTTTTGCCTGAGCCATTCCTTTAACAAGACTCTGGAAAGCAGCTAGTGGTCACTGAGGCACAACAAACACACGTATACACACACACACACACACACACACACACACACACATACACACACACGCACACACACAGTCTGCCTGTCTGTCTCTCTGTTTTTGATGGTGACACTCTAAGGATCTCTGGCAGCCTCTCTTCTGTTGCACCTCCAGAGACGCGCTGTGTTTTGTGTGAGTGTGTGCTTTCAGCGGCCATGAATAATGATCAGAGCAGTAGGGCGGGTAAGTGCCGAGTCCTCAACCCATAATGCAAAGAGGAATTACCACAGAGAAACCTGGCGTACTTCACAGCACACAATTTCCATTATCTTTAAATGGCACCAAGGACATTTAAGAAAAGCTGTTGTTCTCCTTTACTTTGCTTTCGACCACAGGCTGTTTTAAGGCGAATAGATGGAGACTGTCCTTTCAAATTGAATTGACGTTTGGTTTTTCTCTCAGCTGTAAGGCCTGCGCTCATTTCTCACATGTACTTCGGTGGACAGAAATCGAGCTCATCGAATTTGTAACCGAAGATAATGTGACGGAGGTGAAGATTATGAGTGAATGATGGATGTCTGTTTGCATGCAGAGCTATTGTTTGATGGAATAAAGTGTTTTTTAAAAGAAAGTGAAAAACACTTAAAAGACGTTTAGGGACTGAAGACACCAAGTGATGAAGTGTTTCATGTGTAATTTTGTCCCATTCCAATTGCAATTTCCATGTAATTGTCTACTGTTTCCCATCATAGATGCCTCCGAGCCCAGAGAAGTCGACGGCGCTTCTGGATACTGTTAACATAGGGCTTCCTTTCTGCACAGTACATTTTTATCTGCCATTTGTGGATGAAATTACATATTGTGGTATTTGACAAAAGTTGTTTTGAAACGACATAGAGGGGGGGAAATAATTACAGTATTTTTTTTTCAATTTTTACCTAAGCCACTGATGGAGGTGAAGATTATGAGTGAATGATGGATGTCTGTTCGCAAACATTTTATTTTTTGATGGAATATTTTTTATTCCTAGAAGAAGAGTAAACCAGTGGAATAACATTTTTTTATTAATGGTTATCATTGATAATAAGAAATGTTGAGTATCTTATCAATGCATTAGAATCATTTCTTGAGGATGACTGAAAACGTTTGAGCTTGCCAATACATTTAAATATCTACATTTATAATATTTCTGTATTTTTCATTCATTAAATTCATATATAGTGAATATAAGTAAATCACTATGGTGGCACGGTGGCTTAGTGGTTAGCACTGATGCCTCACAGCAAGAAGGTCACTGGTTCGAGTCCTGGCTAGGCCACTTGGCATTTCTGAGTTTGCATGTTCTCCCCGCGTTCGGTTTCCTCCGCGTACTCCGATTTCCTCCACAGTCCAAAAACATGTGGTATAAGTGAATTGGGTAAAACAAAACTGGCCATAGTTTATGAGTGTTTCCCAGTACTGGGTTGCGGCTGGAAGGGCATCTGCTGCGAACAATAAATGCCGGAATAGTTGGTGGTTTATTCCGCTGTGGCGACTCCTGATAAATAAGGGACTAAGCTAATGTGTTTTTTATTAATTAAATCCATCTTTAGTGAAAATAAGAGGCTTACAAAGTCACAGAGTCACCATCCCTGTAAAAAAGACGGAAGAGCATGCTAGAAAAGTAAAAGTTTAAGCTTAAGTAAACAGGCCAATGGTCAGTACAGGCGGCAAACAGCATAAACAAGAAGCAAGGCAAGGATCAAAAGGCACTGCAAGACTAAATGAGGATAACGCATTGCAATCCTACAGGATAACAAGACTCAAAAAAGTGTGAGGTGTCTGTCTTTATAGTCCTAGTAATCAGTCTATGATGAGCTTCCAGCTCTGTGTGTGCAATCAGGGAGAAAAATGAAACTGGTGTGTGTGAGGTGCATGATGAGATTTGTAGTTCATATCAGTGGCAGATTTGTAGTTCGGGTGATCATGCATGTTTTCCAGCGATGTAGGCCTTGCAGATCACTGATCATTACAGAATTCAAGTAAATGTTTTCATGGCAAAATATATTAAAGAATTTATTAAAAATACAAAATGAAAATTTTAGTATCTCCATGAAATAATTTTATTATCTCCAATTAACCTTCCTGTCGTGTTCGGGTCTTATAAATATTGTGTTTTACATCTGATTTCCTCAAGGTCTCATGATATCCTCCACACTATGCATTTGAACATAAAAGTGAGGATCATCTCTTTCATTTAATTTTGAGTGTTTTAATCAACCTTGTTACACCTGTGGTGTTCCGGGCAAAAGTCACCGCCATAGGAAATTAATAAAAATCAAGACTATATTCATACATCAGACAGAAAACATTCCCACATACACAACCCCAACTCACTCACTCACTCACTCACTCACTCACTCACTCACTCACTCACTCACTTACTCACTCACTCACTCACTCACTCACTCATTTTAGTGAGCTGTCTATTAGTAATGAAACAAAGTATTTTAATTACTGTCATCTGTTGTTCATTTTGTAATATATTTTCAGTGCCTATTTTAATTTTCATTGCGGTTATTTTATGTGTAATTCTGTAAATAGATGTTAAACACTATTTTGAGACATTGTTCACAGCGTTGAATAAAAATTTGGAGAACGATTATTTCTGTGCTAATATAAGAGCAGTTAAAACAGACCGGTCAATTTTGACCGGGAACACTAAAGTAAGGGGCAAGATGCGAACACGACAGGAGGGTTAAAACTAAAACAAATGTTATGCCAAAAGTTTTAATGCTGTAATTAAGATGCTGCACTGAAAAAAAAAATTAATTGGATTTACTTTTTTATGGCAAGTGGTTGCAAACAATTTATATGGGGTGAATTAAATCAAACTAATTAAGTTGAACATTACTAAACTTTGGCTGCTTAAATTCAGCCCATATAAACAGTTTGAGTTTATTTTTGTACATAACGTGCTTTTCTTACATGAAATGAAAAGATGCAAGTAAAGTGACTCAAATCAGCTCTGGCAATAAAGTTAAAGTGTGTATGCCCCTTTCAGTCAGGGAAGACCACAAGTGTACTAAACCAAATTGCACCATTCATTCACAAGCAGACTTCAGATTTAAATAACCATTTAACCTTTAATATCTGCAGACTACAGTACATCCCATGTTGCAGTTTGATTAGGTGTACAGCACAATTTCTGCTAATTATATTTTTATGACTAAATTTCGCAATTTTGTACACACCACAGAAATCATATAGTTAAAACACTTTTAGTTAATACTTTAGTTAAAAGTCCCTCATTAACTGTGAGCATTAACTTCTGTCACAGTAAAAGCAGTGAAAAAAAAAACACACTGCAGTGGTCAACATGAAATGAAAACAGAAGTGCAGTTCTGTATGAATCTTTAACGAGACAAATTCTGGCATATTTTCATTCTGTGCTGAGAACGAACGTCACCCTGTTCCAAAGAGTGCCATGCAGTCTGCATATGTGATGAACTAGATAAAGGGCCTGAAGGATACACTTAAGAAGCAAAGGAGCAGTTTGAAAACAAATGCAGCTTAGTATCAACAGCATCTGTGGTGTTATGTCAAATGTCGTAACATTAATATGACATCTCTTGTTTTTTTTTCTTTTTTTTTAAATGCAAAATGATATAATCTCCCATTTTGGGGAAATTAAATCACAATTTTTTTTAATGCTTAGAATATTAAATGCAGCTTCTGTTGTGTTCACTTTTGCGAAGATAAAATGTTCCATTGTCATTCAGCCTATAAGATATATTTGTTTGTAAAAAAAAAAGAAAAAGCTTATATTCTAGCCTGTACGTATTATAATATTTAAAGCAATAAGTGATCATACAACATTTTACAACTTTTTAAATAATTAATAAATCTTAGGTCACACTTAAGTAAATAAGTCTCAGATGTCTCTATTGTGTTTATGTAAAATTTCAGCTCAAACTCCCCCTTTAGGCTTTCATCCTAATTTTGGTGACTGTCGCTTTAAATTCAAATGAGATTCTGTTTCCTGCTGTCTTTTCAAAAGGGCGGAGCTACAAATGGGTGAAAATTAAAACTCATAATTCTAACATTGAAGTAACTGTATCTGCAATTCATCAAAAGGTCACTAGGATTGGCTCCAAAACGGAGCACATTTCTATTGACTCCAATGTTAAAATGTCTAAGTGTACAGCAAAAATAAAGGTGTTTACAAAGAGGTACAAAAAAGATGTTGATATATATATATAGCTAATATTAACCTCAGTGACAACTGTGAGGGGGTAATTTTTTTTAATAACTCCTCCGTTTTTAAGCCTTAAAACAATGCATAATTAAGGGCGTGGCCACTTGAGTGACAGCTAGGTCTCTGCTGTTCGCCATCATGTCACAGTCTATTTTTCACATCACTTTTAAAGTGTATGGTCAACATAGTGGCAGATTCAAAACAAAATTAACACCCTATCCTAATGAGGTTAAGATCGTCCCTAATGGGCGGGTGGGGCTTTCCCTCTTTGATGACATGTACAAAGAGAGAATGTCAATCAAAATGTTTTTGTCTGTTTTTATCAAGTGTGATTATAAAAAAAAATCTAAATAATAATTCTGTACCGTTAGAAGCTGGTTATATTTATAGACTATTGCCACATAATTGTTTAAACCCCCTATAATAGTGATCTTGGCATAATAGGTCACACTTTAAGTTTATTTTACAAATAATGAACCATATGACATTTGCCTCAAACTTCTTATTGGCTGTTTATTATTAGCTATTACGTATAACAATTTAAAAAGACAATTCATTAGTATTTTGGGGCCCAAATGTGATCCTTAATTTATTTATTTTTTTGTATATTCAATCAGTTGATTTTTGATATATATTAATATATTAAAATTTGCCTGACAAGATTTTCTGGTATGTCAATCTCTTTTATTACTTGGATTATAGAAAGCCATTAGCAATTTCAATTTTCAAGACCAGACAATCAATGCAAAATGGCACAAATATTTACAGCCATATTGCAAATATGCAGTTAGAATTTACAGTTTTAACTCTGTATTTTTCAACTTAAGAAAATCCCAGTTAACAGAAATCCCAGTTAACTGGTCAGTTGATCAGTCTTATATGATCAATCAGTTGATAGTCTTATTATGTATATTTTTACATAAAAAACATTCACCACCTCTGAAAGCACCTGTTTCAAATGCTATCACTTGATTGAATTGGTGTTATCAGTGGTTATCAGCTAATAGACATGGGCCAGTAGGGCCCTTCTGTGCCTACTGGTAGGCTCAGAAGGCTGTTATCATTCACCCACATGGTTGATCAGCTATACTAATAGAGAAGACTCCAGATCTGTTTTTACATGACTGTGGTGGTTGGGTTTAGGGTTGTGGTAAGGGGAGACGTTCATAAAATACAATTAATGGGAAATGCAATAAATAATATAAATAATTCTCGTTAATTTCCGGCCGATGTGCTGATTAACGATGTGTATGGACGATAACAGCCTTCTGAGCCTACCAGTTGGCTCAAAAAGGCCCCTACTGGCCCATATCTATCAGCTGATAACACTAATAACACCCATTCAATTGAGTGATAACATTCGAATCGGCTGCTGAAAGAATAATTTGTATCTTTTTACAAAATAAAGTTTTAAATGTTTTGCTGAAAAATGTAAATACGTTATTTGCGAGTGTTTTTATTGTTTATAGAATGTTACGCTGTAATATAATAACATTATTAATAATAAAGTGACCAATTAATATAATTAGGTTATATTTGCACAGGAAAATGCTGTTGTTCTGTGTCTTACTTTATTATTAATAATATTATTCCACATGTAATTGAGTGCACTGTTTTCTTTTACTGGTTTGTGAAATATACAAACATTCTGATTGAGATTTATTTCTACAAATATGTTTTTTTTTTTATTCTGAAGAACCCCTTGGTTCATTTGTGCATCTAAGTCTGCATTACAGAGAAATATGCCAATTATTTTCTGACTACAAATGCACTCAATAGTGTCCATTGAGGCCCAGTCTTTTTACTATAATTACCCAATCTGTGCTAGGGTTAAGCAAGAAATATAATAAATTGAATAGGAATATTAAATATTCCATGTGTTTTTGTACTTAGTCTTAAAAGCGGCTTGGGGTTGATGAATGAGTCAGGCCTTCAGCATTATTATGCATTAAAGTAAAAGGAAAATCAAAGCAAATATTCCTCTAATGCAGTGCAAACTGCCTGGATTTTATTTAATTTCAGTGTCTACATGATTTGTTAAAAACAAGTCAAAAATGATCAATCATATGAAAGACTTTTAGATGAAGCAGAACACGATTAGTGATAGAAACAACCAGTTTTTTAGCCTTTTATGCAATATTTCAGTTAGAATGAATTGAAATGGTTATTACACAAAGCCACACTTCACAGAAATCACGCAGACATCAAAAGAATGATTCAGTACTGATACTTGATGCCCCCTATTAGATATTAGTATAGTCCACTTGAGTACATTACTGGCTCTCAAAACACAGCATGCCATTCATGGCGGAGAAGTGATTACGTTACAAGACTGAAGCGCTACTTTTGCTTTACATACAGTACAGGAGAAGCCTTCATTTTAGTTCTGAACTGCTACTTTGATTGTACGACAGGGGAAGAGATAGACGGCAGAGAGAGAGAGTGCTCCGACCATGAAATCGATTGCAGTTTTGCTGCGTCATCGGCCCATTATTGAAAATGAAAATAAAGATGTGTGTTCTGGTTTTACTTTCCGCAGCCACAAGTCCATAGTTCCATTAAATTGAGTTATGGATTCAGTGACCCAACCCTCCCCGTTCCCCAGCCTTTCCCTCTGCCTGTCCCTCCATTCTCATAAAGGTTTCAATTACATTGTCCTGACCCAGCAGGGGAAAAAGGCAAAGTGGTATTTCATGTGTGCAATACATTACCACACAAATGCACACACACGTACGCACTGTTATATGTCCGGTGTATGAATTCATCTTGGTGTAAAATCATTACAGTTTGCTGGGTGGACAGCCTGGCCGACTGCATTTAACATGTCGTTTTTCATGTGTGAAAAAAAGTGTGAAACATCTTCAGCTGAATAGGAAAAAAGATACTTGTCCTTTCATTAATTGACAGCTCATATTATTAGTGGTAATTGTTAAGAGTAATGCTAATACCAACTGCTGTTACGACAGTTAATACAAATGCACATACGCACTGTAATTTTTTTTCATGAATTATTTCCATTTGTGTTTCCAATGCAGTTGCAGATTGGAAAAAGACAAACAAATATAGGGTTGTCAGTCAGTTCACTAACTCTACCATCTATCCATCCATCCAGCTTTCTGTCCATCTATATATTTGTCCATACTGTAAATCCATCTAACTAACTGTTGTCTGTTAGTCAGCCCAACTATTCATCCATCCAACAATCTATTCATCAGTCTAACTAAATTTACACTGTCCATTTATCCATCCAAATAATTGTCCATTTGTCCACTAAAAATATGTTCATTTAAGTTAATGTTTATGTGTTCTTTCTATCCAAATAACTGCACCTAGCTGCCTGCCCATCCATTCATCTACTTGTCTGTTTCTCCATCCGTCTGTTTCTTCATCAATGCATCCATCAATTTACTTGTCTCTTTCTTCATCCAGCCATACATCCATCCATCTACTTGTATGTTTGTCCATCCATTCATCCATCTATCCAGCCATCCATCCATCCACTTGTGTTTGTTCATTCATCCATCCATCCATTTACTTGTATGTTTGTTCACCCATCCATCCATCCATCCATCCATGCATCTGTTTCTTCATCCATTCATCCACTTGTCTGTTTGTTCATCCATCCATCCATCCATCCATCCATCCACTTGTATGTTTGTTCATCCATCCATCCATCCATCCATGCATCTGTTTATTCATCTATCGATCCATCCATCCATCTAATTGTCTTTTTGTCCATCCATCTATGCATCTGTTTGTTCATCCATCCATCCATCCATCCATCCATCCATCCATCCATCTGTATGTTTGTTCATCCATCCATCCATCCATCCATTCATCCATCTACTTTTATGTTTGTTCATCCATCCATCCATCCATCTGTATGTTTGTTCATCCATCCATCCATCCATCCATCCATCCATCCATCCATCCATCCATCCATCCATCATCCATCCATCCATGCATCTGTTTCTCCATCCATCCATCCATCCATCCATCTGTATGTTTGTTCATCCATCCATCCATCCATCTAATTGTATGTTTGTTCATCCATCCATCCATCCATCCATCCATCCATCCATCCATCCATCCATCCATCCATCCATCCATCCATCCATCCTACTACTTTCTGTTTCTTCATCAATTTAGCCAATTACAATTAATCATTTCATCCAACTGCTAAACAAACGATGATTTGCGATAAATATGTAAAATAAATAAAGCTTTTGTGTCATAAGTTCACTTCTCCAAATTTTTACTTAACTGCTGAACTGCTGAAACCCAAAACACCACTCAGCGTCTCATTATATACCCTCAATCCCCAGAAGAGAAAGCTAACAGGTGTTTGCCCATGAGGGCGATTGTAGGCATTATCATAGTAACAGACCTTGACCCAAGTGCTCTACAGAATCTGTCAGAGATGCTCTCAGGGCTCCATTAGTGTTTTTCAAGCTATTTTTTCACTCGGTCCAGTGGATTGACATTTGTGATGTGCAATTTCAAAGATGCAGATGGACTTCAGAGCTTTGTGTCAAAGGCAGAACCCATTTTCTTGTCTCTCTAGCAACTGGCATGTGAACACGTGACTTTGAACCCTGACCTTGTTCTCTTTTATAACACATCCGCTACTCACATCTAGGAATCATTTTTTGCATAATTGTATAAATAATAGTTTAAATGAATTTAAAGGAATAACTCACTCCTGAATTTAAACTGATGATTCAACATAATTCCCCAGTTTAACCCTACAGTATAAAGGCTGCTGTGTCATATTTTATAGCAAAGTGTGTAATATGTATGACATTACATCACATTTTGGGTTAAGATGTTATTTTTGGGTGTTGAACAATGGCATAAAAACAAGTACATTGACCAAAACATACCCTAGTAAATCAGGTCCCATAATTAATTTAAATACAGTTATTTAGTCAAAATTATTAGACCTCTTTTTTTTTTACTTTAATTATTTGAATACAATTTTTCAAGAGATTTTTACACAAAGAAGTGATTTTTAAAAAATAATTTTTATAACTAGAAATAGGCAATTCTTATATTATAAATAGGTTATTATGTTAACTTGGCAAATTAGGTTAATTTAGAAAGTTATGGGAAAACCAACCCAGGCTCATTCTGATTATGTACCCCTATATACATTTCTGGAGACCTCCAAATACATCCCAGGAGCTTTTGAAGATCTCAAATTTCTCTCGCTAGTGCCATTCGCACCTGCCATTCTCATGTAAATTCACCAGAGGCCGCTGTTGACTGACTGACTGACCAATGCCCCTACCCCCACTCTCTAAACCCAACCAATAGTGTTTTCAAAAGCACCAATTTACCCACATACCCACTTTCCTAAACCCAACCAACAGTGTTTTAAAAAGCAATCCAGAAAAAGAAAATCCCTCGCCTGATTTTTACCCCGTTTTCAGATTTTGCCACATTCCTGGTATTTACTAGTTTGTTTTATTTTTTGGCTTCTGTTTTTGTTCTACCCACTTTCTGGAACTTTTCTTCACCCGACTCAAACCCCGTCATCACGGTCAACTCCGCTCTGTGTCTCAAATCCTCTTATGTTTGCAATGAGCCACTGGACAAACTGGTAGCAGTGGAATAGCCATCCACTAGAGATGTGCGGATCAGCTGAAATGTCACCTGAATCCACGACTTCATACTAATCATCCACACACCACCTGACTGCACATATAATTTTAACTGATATACATATATATCTGCACCTGATCGTCACTTTAATAATTCTAATTGTTTGTTTTAAGCATGATAAGCATTAACAGCAGATTCAGTGAGCTAATCTGCGCATCTCTGATAGTAAAATACTATGCTAGTTGTAAAGTATTTTAAATGAACATTTATTTATTTAAAACAAAAGTTTGTTACAGCAAAAAAAGATAACAAAAACAGTGTCACTTCAGGCTAAATGGCAGCTATGTTATGCTTTTGATTTACTATGATGTTTCAAATTTGAGGTACCAGCCTTGTGGCTGATCCTTGTTAACGACTTCACTAAAACTCTCCCACACGGCACTTTTCTTTCCTTCCTTTTGTTTCTATTCTCCATTTTTAATTCTCTCGATCTGTTTTGCCTCCATTTCTATTTTAACAAACGGTCTTCCACCATGCACAATTTTTAATTTTTTTTTTTAAATTAGTGTCCGTTTCCTGATAAAAAGTGTATTAAAAACATATTCGTATTTTACAGAATGTGTTTAAAAAATGCAAAGCAAAAATCATTAATTAATCTCATCCACCCACGAACCACTCGCAATTAATCACAATGGTTTTTTTTTTTATTACCCAACCCACAAATTATCCATAAAAAGCTACCGTATACCATCCACACAAAGGTTAGCCTGTAGCGTTCGTTTTAAAGACGAAATGCAGCCATACATTCCTCTAACTACAATGTTTGGAATCTCCAGAAATGTATATAAGCATACATTTTTCAGATTTTCATATTTTCAGAATGAGCTTATGTTAGGGAAAACAGTAGTTTTTTTTTAGCCAATTGAAATAATAATTAAAAAAACATTTATTAAGGGGGCAAATATTATTGACCTTAAAATTATTAAAAAATATTAAACCAAAAACGTATTTTATTCCAGCCAAACCAAAAAAAGTATTTCCTTTAATACTTTTGTATTCTGGGACTTTTCCCAGAAGACAAAAGTATTAAAAGAAATTATGTAAAAAAAATGTATTGGTTTGTTAAACATCAATTGGGAAATATTTGAAAAATAATTAATTAATTCATTCATTTTCTTTTCGGCTAAGTCCCTTTATTAAACCGGGGTCGCCACTGCGGAATGAACCGCCAACTTATCCAGCACATGTTTCACGCAGCGGATGCCCTTCCAGCTGCAACCCATCTCTGGGAAACATCCATTCACACTCATACATTACAGACAATTTAGCCTACCCAATTCACCTGTACCGCATGACTTTGGACTGTGGGGGAAACCGGAGCACCCGAAGGAAACCCATGCGAACGCAAGGAGAACATGCAAACTTCACATAGACACGCCAACTGACCCAGCCGAGGCTTGAACCAGCGACCTTCTCGCTGTGAGGCGACAGCACTACCTACTGCGTCACCTGAAAAATAATATACAGGTTAAAAAAGGGCTAATAATTTTAACCCCCCCCCCCCGTTTAACTTTACAGCTAGATTCAAATGTAACCATGCAAGCACGTTTTTCTATCCTTTTAGTCATTGTTAAAGCATTCTCACCATTTCTTTGCCAGGTCTGATTAATAGAACATTTGGCTTTAGCTTTGAGAGCTTGTTTTTCTAAAATGAAGGAGGCTATATTTCTTTAAGAGGAATGAAAGCAGATCTGTGGGATTCGGCTGGCATTGTGATGTTTTGTGCTTCTGCACTCTAGCTTTTCTCCTTAGGAGTCTGATGCTCAGAGTTGGCAGGCAAACAATTCTGCCTGAATGAGACAAAGCGCGGTTGCGTTTCTTCCTTTTCCCTTTTCACCTTCTTCTTTACATGCTGTGATAGTTGCAATTTGAGTTACTTTGATTTTTTTTTTCTTGTCTTGTTGGATTCTTTGCAATGGACAACAAGGCAAAAGCGCCGTCAACAAAGACTGGAGTAGGATTCTATCATTTTGACATGACAGTGTTAGCCCTGATCATAATAAAATCATAAAATCTCTTTACAAATATATCCCTATGCTAGAAATGAAGCCATCTGCTCAGGCAAGGACCAACTGTTGAGGAAAATTGTCAATTTTTCTGTTCCAAGAGGTCTAAACATAGCCACCCCTGCATCTGCAATCTGAAAAGCAGCCAATTAAAGCAAGAAAAATGTGTCAAAAATATCATAATCACACATATGCATGCTTTCAGCTGGCATCAGAAGTGCAGTTAAAGAGCAGTTCATGTCAGCGGAGGTCTGATGTTCTTCCTTGTTAAGAAACCTATGAATGTTTGAGTTTATTTTAGGTTTAGTATATTTACCTTAACATTGTTAAACCAAATAAATGAATTACTTATAACAGAAATTAATTTCCCTGTTAAAACCACTGGTTTCATTCATGAAATACACAACACATTTCATTCACAAGCACAACACATTTCCATTGAAATAATTTGTAAAAACCTTTGCTGTGGAAATTGTCACATTCAATTCAGCAAGACCATTTACATAAGAATGGATTTAGGAACAATTTACACAGAAATTCATTCTGCTCGTGTTTCAT